>NW_008752226.1:57257-69862 GCF_000715545.1 Opisthorchis viverrini | reverse complement strand
TTAGGTGAAATGAACTGAACTGAATTCAAATGAACTGAACTCAGGCGTCTCCATCTAGCTCCTGTCAGTCTTGGTGTATCCGTATGCACATTCCAAAGAATGGGAGATCCTATTCCATAACATCTCGGGTTGCTTAAAATTCCGAACTGCCTAAACCACTTTCTACCTTTCCTGTGTCGCTTTTGCGATAATGAATTTATACATTACGCGTCTCCTTAAATATTCCACAAACTGTTGAACTAATGAAAACGATGTTGTGGCATTAGGGTCCGAATTCAAGAAGAGAACGAAGATGCTAGTGATATGAGTACCGGATTTACTCCGAGAGTTCCTACCGTAAAGTACGTTTCCTAGCAGTTTATCTGGACGTAGTTTTGGGTCCAAGGCTAGCCTTGCGTGACGCCAGGGGTGAATGCATTTGCTAGTAATGTATGCGAGCCCTTGTTTCGTTAACTCAGGAGATCAACCTACCTGCTGAATTGTGAATCAGTGCGTCCGGAATAGATCGAATACTGCTAGAAAACACATAGGCTCATCCCTTTTACACAAACCCATCAGAGTTAGCTTATGGTGGGTCATCATGTCCCTGACGATGTCGCGAAACGTTTCCTTGACGATTTGGCCAAGCTGAAAGAAGCGAGAAGAATGGTTATGGGGGACTGAAGTTAGACTATAGTTGGTTTGTATCACATCTAAATGAACCACGTTGGATTTCTGGGTAGCATCAATAACTGACCGCTAAAATACAGGACTTATTACGGTTTATTTGCCCACATACATTCACAACACAACGAATTCGTACCTTTCGTTGAGCAAACTAGTCGTCACGCTGTACGATGGAAAACTATGCTTGGTACGAGCACAAAAGAGAGACAGCAATTCGTCCAGTTTCAACAGTTAATCAAATGACGGGACCAAAGGTACGAAACTAGAAGACCCAGGGTGAACTAGTTTACATGCAGTGTAATTGTTGTCCCTCTGGAGTTAGTTTTCACTACATTCTGTTCCCTGACTGGCGGAGGGATAGGCGTTTGTACATATCCCATTGATCGTATTATGAACTGCCGTATACTAAAATTTTGCTTTAGCCTTTTGGTCTGCATCCATATGGATTTACGGGTAAGCACATGCGTGATACCGGGACATAACTTACAAACTGTCGAAGTAGACTAATGATCAGCACACCGATAGGTAGACAGGCAAATGGGAAGCGCATGTTAAATGTTTATTCTGGAAGTAACAAAGTCGTGTTTGCTGAAAACCCTATGACAGCTCACGCCAGTTTCGTCAAAGAAATTTTTTTTGTCTCCATGATTTGTGTGACCTTCGGTGTCACGCAATTAAGTCAACCGAAGACGCCAGGAAACCATCGATTTACACGGTGAGTAATTACACAGCTTCTGAGAAATCCGACTAGTCCGTCAAGTTTAGGTTGACCAACTGCAAACACATGCAATTGCCGAATAGATATTTTCACCTTGATTATCAAATACAGAAATCCGAACCGATGTCTCCATGGAACAAAGTAATCAGTAAAAGTCAATTGGATGCCAGCTACTACGCGAAACCCTGTGGCAGACTCAGATTGCTACTCGGTACTGTCTGACGCGCTTGGGCGCTCATCGAAGTAAGCCACATTTGTCCCAGAAAAAACCAAAAGCCACCAATGGGCACATGATGTTGGACTATGTTTGCACCAATGATCACTCATTGAACAAACGGAACAAAATTACCGATCATACCCTGATCAGAATAAACTTTGTACCGTACACCTATTAGATTTGTCGTGGATAGATTTTTCACATTATCGCCATACACTGGTAAGGCAAAGTTTGATTCCCATCAGTTTGATGACACCACTTGCGGCCGATGCGACACGACATTATTTGTGAGCGTGCAATCCATGCTTGAATCCAGGCTGTGATGCTACCAGCCTAATAAAGAAAGTCCTTCATCGCGAAGTCGTTTGTTAGCAAACATCCACTGAAGAGCCATAAACTATTGGACAGTAAAGTAGTCATCTCATTTGCGCATAGTCTTCAGAATCCAAAAATTCGCAAAGTGTGTCTTCAGCTGTCATGTGTATTAATTAAATATCGTGCTCCTGTAAGCGAGCACCACAAAGCGTTCCTACAAGTGCCTTAAGAATCTTCACCTTCCATTGAACGCGGAGCGTAACTTGAAAATGACAGCAGGCTGGTTGCATGTGTCATCAGTAGTACGGGCATCGGGACATGGAGAGGAGTGTTCGCGAATAAGGCATTCATCCCGAAAGCGCATTTAGACTTGTGTGTTTCCGAGTTGGTGGTGGACTATTCAGACTTTCAGAGAAGCCTAAATACTTAAGCCATCATCATAGGGAGTAGGTCCAAACCCCAACGTAGAGGACATCTAGCCGTAGGCCAGCCTGATATCGGAGGGTCTGTGAGTGTGACATGTACACTGCGCAGTGGGTAATTGAGACGCACAAACCGTAAGGCCTCTGTGACATCCAATCTTTCTTTCTCTGACAGACACATGTACGGTAGATTTTTGGTTCGAGTGACAATACTGGCACCAAGCGAAATGGAACAGTCTACGAGGTTGTTTCAGGTGTTGATTTCATCGAGAATGGTTTTACATGAAATATCTTCCAAGAGCAAGAATGTTACCCATGGTCATTATGTGATCGTAGTTGGCAAAGATATGACCAACCTGGTTTACCAATGTACCTAGCCGTCAAGGGCGGATCAATTCGAGAAGGCCTTCCAAGAGTACACACTCATACACCGTATGAAAATGACTGGGACACCGAACATTCACCTGTTCACGTCTTTTCAGAGCTGAAATGGACAGATTTCGGTTCATAAACTGACTGATAAAACGACAATCTGAACAAGCAATTCTATACAACTTAGTAAGCGTGTATTTGGAATCAACATGTAGAACGCCACTTAGATCAAAGACGCTCGTCCACTCGAGCATCATTTACTTGAGGTGAGGGGTTGAGAATTGTGTTGAAAATGTTACACATGATGAGCGGGTCTGTATCCATTCTTAAGATTTAATAGGTAATAATCTATTACCATTGAGTTTCGCCGCCATGTGACTATTTATCTAGTACACAAGCAAACGACAGTTTCGGACTTATTTTCAAAGTCAAGGGATACCAAGATTTTACAGCTTCGGTGAGAAGGTCGTTGTTCAGACACTTGACTGAATGTAGAACTGTGGTCCATACAAGCCCTTCCAGAGTAGAATCATGCTTCCTGTTCTTGGGATAATGCATCCAGATACTGTTGGGATAACCGAGACCCCACCATGCATGGATTTACCTACAAAATCCGCTTGCCTTCTCGAGCCTCCACGACTCACTCAGCCTATTAATCTTAATTCACGTGTCATTTGTGTTCTCATTCAGGTGGACGTTTTTCACGCGTAACAATTGATGCGTAAAAACAATGTTCCACCGGAGAATATAATTACTTTCGCATTCGACGATATTGCACACAACCCCAGGTAATTATCGCGTAAAACTTTCGTCACATTGTAGCAAATAGAGTGTAGAACACGCGCTTCGTTGTTTTGCCTTAACACGTCTAATTATTTCGCCGTGTTTCTCATGTATATAACTGTTGAATTTGAGCTGCAGACAATTATGGGGTCCCATGCGTCACTTCAGATGTCATATTAGATATTCTTTTGGTTGAATTCGTTTCATGACTGTAGGCGCCATAGAACCCTGATGCAAGCAGCACATTCTGATGATGATGACGATGATGTTGATGAGGATGATGTTGATATGTATTCGTTTGAGTACTAGTCTAAGTACTCGTTTAAGTAGCCTGAAATGAATCACGTTGATATCTAGATATCGTTTTAGTGCACCACTTGACTGATGATTTGCAGCAAATAGTGAGCAGACGATCTAGTAGACTAAACAGCTTTTAATGCGGTCGGAGAAGATATAAGAGATTCCTAAAGCGTTAAAATTAGGTTCCTGCGTTGAGACTGTAACAATCGTAAGTCCTTTATCGCCCAATCTTTCGTTCGGCTGTAGCATCTTTAAGGTGCCTAGCTGCCATGGCGCACGAAGGTTGCACGGGGGCTGGGATACCTCCAGGTTTCCCAAGCCTGGACAGAAGAGGTCGGGAGGCGGAGGTAGGTCTGGAACTAGCTAGAACTGCCCGTCGGTAAATGCGCGCTCTAGCCACTTGAGCCATCTCGTTCCCTACCCAATCAAATTACATTTAAGTGCACTGCACATGGATATGCTCAGATAATCTACCACTGAGCCATCTCGTCCCTACCCAATCAAATTACATTTAAGTGCACTGCACATGGATATGCTCAGATAATCTACCACTGGTGGTGAGTGAATGTAAAGTTACCAAAAATAATTACATTTTCGCACCAAATTTGTAATTTTTCTTGTCGTGCACTATACAGGGAGCATTGTAGAATACCTAAATTATTTCTGCGTGAAGGATTATTAGTCACACTTAATCGAATGTGCGACAGAAGGTGTACACATCGTCGTGAAAATTTATCCCGAAACAAGCCCGGGACCAACGTCCAACAGAATGTGTGAGCCTTTCATTTCTTTCCATTCGACCTACATGTTACTTTCTCTCAAAAAGCCCACTGACAATTTTCGTTTTTTATTCCAGAAATCCGTTTAGAGGCAAAGTGTTCCATGACTACATGCACGAAGACGTCTACAACGGTGTGGTAATTGACTACCGTGGAAAAGTAAGCCCGGGTTCCGGTGCGCAGCAGTCAAGTGAATTCCATGTAGCACAATGTGCAGGTAGAATAACAGTGCGGATCAAAACACAATACAAATGGTTGGGCAGATTGATCACTTTTACGATATTACAGAATGGTCAATCCATCTGAACGAACACTAGTCCTGAGGTCACAGAGAACTCGCAGACTGCCCATGACCGAGTTCAAACTTCTGCTTTTGCCCTATCAAGTAGGCTAGCGTTGTTGTCAAAAGAACCACGAAAAGTGCACGTGGACCAACAGTGCCCGAATAGCTTTCTCCGAGGAAATATCCTGTGATATCCCGAGTGATGCACCAAAGAAACCAAGCAGCGTGGGCAGGACAGCATATTTAGCTTAAGAATATCATAGATAATAGATGTTCCACTGTNTTCAACTAAACTACTGACACTGGGCTTGGGGAGCAAATATAATGCTATGCTTGGCAAATAGACGAACAATTGAGTTCTTCAGTTTGCAGCATACAGAGACCATCGCCGAAATAAAATGAGTGAAGTGGGATGGAAGAGCATAGATTTCACTGATTTGTTATATTGCAAATGGATGGTTACTGTGAATAGACGGAGTGTGGAGAACACCATTGTCACAGGAATAATTGGTCATGCATTGTTAGTTGTTTTAGGATGTCACACGGGATAACTTCGTGAACGTACTAAAAGGCAATAAGAAACTTGAAGCCAACAACAAGAAGGTGCTGTAAAGGTGTGTTTGCGCGGAAGTGGATATTGTTGAATGCGTGTTTAGTATTCTCGTAAGTGATGTGGTACATAATCTGTTTAAGTGAAGCTCCCTGAAGTCAGTCAATAGCTTGAAGTGGTGAGTTCCCGCATTCACTCTCCCAAAGCACTCTGTTTGAAGTACACACAATCCTGAACTCATCCGCAAAGTAATAATGGGTCAGTAGCACTGTATATTGACTGTCGTCTAGAGTATGGAGTTTTCACTGCCTGTCACGGATACTATACCCTGCTTTAGCAAGCTATTTTTCTGTATCCAAACATTTTCATGGAAAATTGTTCGTTCGTCATATTCACTTCTTCATAGCTTCACTTCTTTTTCCGCTTCATAGCAATCTGCTTTATTCTTCGGCCTCAAAATTTTCCTTTACGTATCTAATGAATAACTACCCAGCAAGTGAGCAAAAGCTTTCTGATCCTAAGCTAACCAAACCATATAGTTTGTTGAGATAGTGCATGAAGCAGTCTTAAGAATAGCTACCCAAAGGCGATAGATTTCCCTTCTTTATAAAGACAGTTCTATCAGAGGAAAAACATTTAGCCAAAGGGACTCTGAAAATCAGGCGACAGCCCAAAAGAAATTCAGAACGAACCGAGCAAAATGGATTTTTAAAATCTTAAGTCCGATTGAGAGCCTACTAAATGTGGGGAAGACGGACCGCAACAAAAGAATTCAGTAACCGGCTAATCGGTCCACTACCAACTGGTTCCCAGACAGAAGCTACTGAAAACACACATCAAGTTCAGGGGATGCAAACCACAAGGCAGTGCACATAGAAATGAACCAATTGAACCTCGCAAACTTTGTGCTCCCGTCAACCAATCACAGCCGCCTAATGCCAGACAGGTATTCAGGAAGTGCCTACCCAAACATTCACTCATGATGTCACTTCGGATGGTGATGAAAGATCTCCAAGGTGATCATCGGGATCAGATAACCCACAGGCGCTCTCTTGATCAGAGACCTGCAAACAGAACAAATCTAGATCAGTTTCATATAAAAACATATGGCCTCTTGAATATCCCTGTTGAAAAATGTAGGGTCGTATCTCGCTAATTAAAAATATTTGCCTTAGAAATGTAGATATTTCAATGCGCAGAAATAATCATGGTGGGAAGAGTATGACTTCGAAGGGTCTGAGTGTGACCGTTCCAATGGCAAGTTGAAAAAACTAACTGAAGTGTAAGACTGCCTCTAATCACCGTCGTGCATTCAAAACCATAGGAGCTACTATAACACGTGATGCAATAGTAAAACAGCGGACGTCCAAAAATTTACTTTTCATTCCCGCATTCATGTGACCATGCAAAAGCAGACCAGTGAAACTTAATTTGGCTACGGATTATATCCAGCAGAGTGGCCAAAACAATATTCTGACCGGTGTTTCCGCTAACTTTCCAGCTCCGCGGGTTTTTGGTTATGCTATCCTATGTTTGGTTGCGCCACCCCATGCGCCACCAAATAGGCTCCTCTTCGTGACCACCTTAACCATTCTCCCCAACTACAGCGGTCCTGATGACAACGTGTTCCTCTTCTACTCTAAGCACGGTGCAGTTTCCTTTACTAAATTTCTAGAGGAACAAGTAAGTTTAGCTAATTTTGGTAACCAATTTTACAGCACACAATTTTTCCGTAGGAAGCTAAATGGAGAACGGATTGGAGAGGCGTAGAAAAAAACGTTGGCACATCCTCGTCCATAATTCTTTATAAATGATAGCTTATAGTTACGCAAAAGTGATATCCCAGCAATTCAAGTTTAGTAGACCTCGTCTAGGTGCGTTATATGATAACGTCAAATTTCGTTCCACTGAGTTTAAGTCACTCAACTCACATGATTACGCGGCCGATCCATTTAGACTTCTGAGCCGGTCGTATGCGGTCACTCATGACGAGCTCGTTGGCTTAAGTCTTCCTGCAGGACAATATACTTCATTTTACTTTTAGAGAGACTGTGCGAATCCTTGGTAGTACAAAGTAGTTTTCGTATTTCTGTATGAAAAACCGGTCTGCGGTGAAAACTCGGGAAGCAATGTACAGCGGTTGCATCCTCATTGGGAGTAGTTGGTTGGAATATTGAACCGCCCGCCCACGGGCAGCGAAACTACAGCCTGATTTGTCCGCAATAAGTCAGGACATAACGCCTCTCATTGTGCAATCAAGGGATCCACACCACTGATGAATGACTCCTCAACTGACAACTTCTCAGATGAAAAAATCCGTGTAAACAAGTGTTACTTTTTGAACACTTACAGTCGGTTTGTAGTGAGGTGACAATTGAAAGTGTGCGGTTATTTGGAAATCGCCCTGAATTTCGTGAATTGTGATTGTGGCCAAAATACTTTCCATATATTTGGAAGTGGGACAAATGTTTGAAAGCGGAGGTAGAAGTGACAGTCGGAGTGACGTGAAAATCAGTTGTTCAAACTGGCCATCCATCATTCCGATTTTATGACTGCACTTTATTCACTCTAATATTGGTTTATGCGAAAATACGTTCAAGGGAGGTTTACAGTGCCGTAAACATTACAGCTGACCAACTCTACAGGGGACATGCTGGCACTCATATACCGGGGTACGAAACGACATTAAACATGGTACTCAGCAATGACTCCAGGAAGACTAAGGAAAACGCATTCAAACGCTGTCCTTCATCTGATTCTGTTGCACAGTATTTCCAAAAAAAGCCAATACTCGTTCAGCTGGAACACCCATACGGTGCCTAGCTGCTATTCCTCCCAATGAAGTACGAGGGCTGAGACACTGATAATTTGCCAAAGCCCAGAAGGGAACAATCGAAACGTTGAGTTTGGGTTCGAAATCCTTACGTTCATGCTTTTGTTCCTGAGCTACATCCAGCTCACGAGAATTTGCCTTCCGGTGCTGCGACAGCTGCATGCCGTGGAGTTGAACGATATCCTCGCCTACATGCATTCAAAAAACGTACAACAAATTGGTGCTCTACGTGGAGGCGTGCTACTCTGGCTCTCTGTTTCGAAATATTCTTCCTTCAATTATTGGAAGTAAGTAGCGTAAATATTTGGCTCGGTTTCGTACAGATTTTGAGTAGTAGCACTCAAAATGTCATACGCATATGGTTAAAATACTGCACTTGCCAGTACAACAAAACAAAGTTCTCAGCTTGGTTCATTTTGGTCTTTTTAGTGATCCTTGTAAGGAAGTAGTTTCTGGCTCTACTCAACATCCGTTTAGCCGGGCATTGCACAACATTCAGTCGCTAATGATTGTTATCGCTTCTTCTGATGAAACAGTTGCATACGATTTGAAGAAATCATTGTGTAAGCCGTACAACCCCCGTGATATTTTGGTGTCCCTTTGCAGCAACCACCAATGCCAAGTGGGTACCGTCTTTGTTGATTGTGAGTGGATCGTGGCTATTTTATAAAATGTTCACGCCAACCCATCAAAAAGCAGGTCTGATGCTTTCATGCAATAAGAAGTACAGATTGGACATTCACATGCTCATTTGGGCTTTACGATCTGGCCGAACCGAATCCAGCGAATCGTCTCGTTCATGGGAGTGTTTGGCCAGTCCGTCCAGTCTGGGTTCAAGTAGTAATTAAATTTTATGGAAAGTCGAGGTCTTCGCCTACCCGATTCGTCGCGAGAGTCGTGGAAAATATGGAATCTGACAGTGGGTTGTCAGAGACCTTCTAAGCCTATCAGTTTTGGTTGGGTAATCCCGTGGTGGTCAGCAGCCAGTGATAGTGCACTTGGTACTCTGAAACAATTATTCGTTTATTTCGAATGTGTTAGGTATACTGTCTTAGTAAATCTACATCTTTGGATGACAGTGGGGCCAGGTATCCTTTGGAGTCAGCGCACTCGGCCCAAAGTTTTGTTTCGACTTCTGGTACTCGTTTGTCATGCGCAGAGCAGACGTGTGCTTCTCGTCTTATCTCCCTCCAGTCTTGCAGTCGATGATTACGCCTATCTAGCTATCGTTAATGTAGTGAATATTTCGCACATGGTACTCGTTTATCATGCGCAGGGCAGACGTGTGCTTCTCGTCTTATCTCCCTCCAGTCTTGCAGTCGATGATTACGCCTATCTAGCTATCGTTAATGTAGTGAATATTTCGCACATTGTGGCTTACTCGCCAACGTAGTCTTTAACGGTTTCGCCAGCGTGAGATTGTCCACTCATCCCAAAATTGAACCTCCGAAAACAGATCGAACATGTGGTGTCACAAAATTGGATGTGTCAGCTCCGGTTCAGCTTAGCTTGCATCAAGCTGGGCAAATGTTTTCCTTTGGCCCGCAACCTACTCAGCATTAATTTCCTTCAGTAGTACGGCGCACTTTGCGAGACTGGTTATAAATCTTTTGTAGACATTTCAGCTAGAAATGACTATCAAACACAAACATCACAATAGTGCTACCACAAATCTAGTTTTGAAGAATGAACAAGATTAATGTGAATTCATTATTCACGACCGCCCGGTGGCCCCAAAGTATGGAAGGCATAAGTTGGATATCTAAACATTCCCACTAACCTCCCGATTCCGCTAACCTCTGATCTTGCAGAGGTATGAAGACTTATGCATGGAGGTATGGGTCTATCAAAAGTGTGCCACTGGTGCACATCCCCCCTAAGATTGAGACTGCCTGAGTGCCACTGTGTTTGTGTAATGTTTTTGGAAATTATGCATTTGAATTGATGTCAGTTGGCTTCTTGTTGTCATTTTCGATTCACATCCCTTGAGTGGATGCCTGAAGCGGCAGGAGCGTCGGAATTATTGTGGTGGCCCAGCACCAAGCTTTCCTTCACCCATTTTGATTCCTTCCTTAGGAATAGGGCTTTCAGTGAATATCGAATGCGCGCAGGGAATCATCAGTGTTGAATGGGGATGATGATAATAATGACGTCGATTATTATTATTATTATTATTATTATGTTGAAGAGGGTGACGTGGGTGAGCATGGTGATGGTGATGGTGATATTGGATCTCTTGGACGAATTCGTCGCAATAAATCTTTCGAAGTAAACCGCCAAAAGTAGTGTGCAGATTATTCGCTCGGATAGGCATTCACTCGGCTTCCAGGCCATCGGCAATCGAGTTTTCATTTTTCTCACGTATCCTGCTTCATCACAAATGAATGACGTTTAAACGATACTGTAGCTAACAATACTTTATTCAAAATATGCATCCAGCATTGCAAAAAATGCTTTACGCATCTTTAGTTACTAACTGCCGAGAAGGGTGTTGTCTTCCGTGCCCAGTCCAGGTTGCCGGAAACCTTAAGATGAACATAACTTGACATGACAGAATGGAAGTGAGGATTCTATGAAACGTTTGAATACTGGTGGCGTTTTTTGCCTTTCAGAATGGGGTCCACTTGACCATCGCAGTGCTTGGCTAGAGACACCGAATGCTATTGCGACCCAGTGTTTTCGTTGGCGTTCATGCTGTCAGTTTCCGTCCAGATTTTCTGACTAATTTTCGGAGGTGTATGCATCTCGGGTGTTTTCTGAGGACTAGCCATAGTTTTTTCATTACTGATCCATTATCCTTCGGTTTTCTACTACAAATAATTTGGAATGCGTGTGCGGCAGTGGAGCATCCGTATTTTCCTCTGCTTTTTCTTGATAATGATGATGATGATGGTGATGGCGGTGATCATTACCATAGGGCATCAAATCATTAAGATGTGTCGCCCTGCAACTTCGGAGTGCTTACTAATTTACAAGTAATATGTGTCGTCCCATAACTCGTTTGTCTTAATTCTAGTGATAGTTCCCCTGTTTGCCTACATGGAATCAATCTTTAAATTGCGTAATACATACTTCACGTAGCCTCCCTTTGTCATTTTCTCTCCCTCGCGCGCAGCATGCCTTGAAGATGCGTACACTGGATCAGCAGTACGAGGAGGTGAAACATAGGACACCAGATAGTCACGTGGTGAAGCACGGTGAGATGGTGAGTCACACACTCTCACGGAGTAATTCAGTTGAGTTTCTCGTGAAAAAGCAAATTGTTATGAAAATGAGTGCATTTGTGTTTTGTTATCTGTGAAAGGTGACGGTCAGTGTTGGAAATACTTGATTAGGAACTTCAGGTTTCATAGTCGAAGTTCAACAATGCTGCTATTCCGGGCATCAAGATATCCATGCCTGGCAATTTCACTTTTTGGATAACCAAGCAAAGGCTTTGGGTACCTTATGATCCAATAAAGAGGAACACCTGTTCAGTGATTCTTGGTTTTTCAGCACAGCTTGTCTTCATCGAAAGACAAATATCCATTCAAATGAGGAAGTTCTGCTAAGGGGCACAAAGCGAAAGTGTAAAATAACATGGGTACAGGCGATCGATAAAAGCACGTCACGTGCTCATCGTAATGCGATTCAATTTTAAAATATAGTATGTGACGACGCAGTTATTGAACTAGCGTGCTGCGTTACGTGATTCAGAAATATGTTCAACCAAGCACACATTCGAAATATACATCGACACGTCGGATTCTGCGCTTTGGTCCAATTCACAGAAAATTAATCAATGTAGTTTTGAACTTTTGAACTGGACGTGAACGAGCAAACTTAGGCGATAAGACTGGTGGCTCGGTGGACACCAATGACATACACTGGTGTTTGCGAAACGGTTTCCGAATTAATGTTCATTGATCAACCGAATCTTTCTGCATGGATGAGTGAGTGCCACGGTGTAAATCAACGGTTGCAGAGAAAGCCGCTTCATCATTGTACGGACCAAGATGCTATCTTGGTTGACAGTAAACTAATAGCTGTCTGTTTGATGTTTATTTCAGGCGATCGGAACAATCCAAGTTGGAAAATTCCAAGGACATTATGATCTATTGATGCACCAAAATGACAGGCCAATACTAGTATTTGCTCAGCGCCATGTTCGATATTTGTTTCCGCGAATAAGTGACTACTCCATATTCCAACGACACTAATAAGTTGCCACTCCAGAGGCCGAAACACCTGCAATCCCAGTTACTATCGACAAGGGGTCTAGTTTAGGAGTGACTAAACAACACCAATTGAAATTTTCTGTGATGGAAACAAAAGTTACTGCGACAAACAAGGTTAACCCGTGAGGCCTCTCCATGTGGTTTGCTCGA
>NW_008752226.1:39252-56058 GCF_000715545.1 Opisthorchis viverrini | reverse complement strand
ACAACCTCCCCACTGTTCAGCAAAATGACCACTTTCTCCGAAATGCTGAATTATTTTGGTGGACTTTAGAATGAATCTTGTGTAAACGCACGTTCGTGATCGTTTGAAAGCATTCGTAGTGTTTATGAAATGCCCGTGCTCGAACATTTTGGACCCTCAGTCACTCCTGTGCCTTCAGGTCCGCGAGGTAGCCCTGGACACAGCATATTTAATTGTGCTATGCAATGCCGTATACATATCTGAAATGCTGATTGACTTTGTCTAAAACGTCTGTTCCTAACGGACAGTCGTCGCCTTTTGTGAGTTTTCCGAAATAAAATGAATTACTGCTGGTCACTATCGTGTTTTGCCATTGCCGCAATACATGGGCTGTTTTCCCATCAAGCGAGCCGTCCATAAAACATACGGTCAATAAACCGAGAGCATTCAGGCAAAACCGTCCGGATTCTCAGGCCTTGTGAACTCATCACGACGCCTACAGAAATCTGACGAATTATTACACGATAGATTCACAGGACGAACAAAAATATGCCAGGTTGCCAACTCAGGTAGAGCAGCTTTTGTGTCGTCCGTCGACACAAACACACTGCTCGAATTTCCATGTTTAATGTTTCAGTGGTTTAAAACGTCATCGGATACTTGGTTGAGGTTACTTGGTAGGCGTCAGTTGGTCTAACAGTCCGACTGCTAAGGAGTCTTTTAGAATTACCTGTTTTGGCGTTTGTCCTTCTCTGCTTTGGTTCACATGACGTCGTTGTATCATATTCACCAACTGGCTGATGTTCATGCGCGTGGTGCGGGACGGGACCGGCACTAGGTCATATGCACCTCGTCCAGAATCATTTTCCATTTACCCTAAGGAAGATTTGGATACAATCGATGCGCAATACCGCACAGAAATCGGCACCAAGGAGAGACCGGTCGACAAGGGATGAAGAATAGATGATTAGGAACTGACCAATGAAACACCGTGCGACAGAAAGCGCCGGTTGGCCACACGGTTGATACATAACAAAATCTCTACAATTATTCTTGAAACGACCTGCCACCCATAAGCATGCTGAAACACTTTCAGCATATCACTACAGGTCTCACCATCCAGGGTTACATTAGATAAGCGTAAAATCTGATGCCCAATTGAAACCAGGTTGATAGGAAATAGCAGGGTGATCAACTCCGCTGAGTAGATATGGTGTGACAGTTTTTTCACGCCTTCCGCAGACGTCTATCTTGGGACTAACGTACAAAATCATCCCGTAGTGGACAGTCCTTCTGCGCTTTACTAGGGCTGTCAACCCACAGTTTGCGATGGAATGAAATGTGGACTACAGTATACGAACAATCCTACATTGCATTGAACTGCATGATGTTTGGAGCTTGGTGGAGGCAGACCACTATATAAAACCAGTACGGAATTCGACGTGATTTGACTATGAAAGAATCGGTAATAAGCAAGCCAATAAGCATGGATTCCCCGTCCCGTTAACGTTCATGTTGCGAGTTTATGTGAGCAGCAATCATACCATTTCCTTCTATCGTAAGGAATGTGTTCCATCAGAGCAATCCAGTGGCAACCTACGGCACTCAAAACACCAGACGCTAGCATCAAACCAAAACCCCAAATCAGACGGCAATCCAATTTCCCCCGGTTACACACAGAATTTAACGATCGATTAAAGCAGGTTTTCGCAACCAGCGGATGGAAAACTTTAACTATACCTCGTTTTTGGGCGAATGTCGGGTAAATTCCTTTATATCAAACGGCTTTTGCCACTCGTGTGCCAGATGTCAGGAGGAACTCACCGATAAGCGTTTGTCTCCGAGTGCAAAAGCTACAACTGCCTCGCGCCATTTGGGGGGCCCTTCTGGCTTTGATTCAGGCTGTCTGATCGTGCTTCTGTGACATACCTGAACGCTGATCGAATTCGTTCGTTGGAGCAGGCATGAGCGTAATAAGTTCTCTTCTTCTAAATTCGCTTGAAAATGGAGATCCTTGCGGAATTCATGAACTCGCTTTGTACCCTTTGCTTGAACTTGAGCAAAACCCAATGAACATCCAGAATATTTCGACAAGACGCGTTTAAGTGAAGATGCATGTTTAGTTTTTCTAATTAAAATGCATATGAGAGGTTTACTATCCTGTCCAACAGTCGGTAGCTGGTCAGTTGTCATAATTTATAAAAATTACTCCGCCGGGAAGGCCTTTATTATTTTAGTTGGTGCCGTGACCAGGATAAGGATCAAGATTCCGTGCCCGCAACCCTTTGAAGATGGGGATTTTCGAACCTTCCAAGAGGACTTTCAGGAGGGCCGCGAATCCGCTGGATTGGAGACCGACCGGAGTAAGTTCGAAACGCAGAAGACACACCTCAGGGGCCGGAAGACGGCGGCCCTGGATGCTGCCAGACGACGTTCTGGGAAGTTGGATAAAGCCGCCGCGAAAAAAGGCCTTGCACTGGAAATCGACACGTCGGCCGACCTCCTGGAGGCTATGGAGTGGTTCAAGACAGCCAGGATGTCATCTGGATCTGACCCAGCCGTGTTATTCGCCGACATTCAACAGCCGTTGGATCGGGCTTTGCCGAGGCTAGACGTGGTGTCGCGCCACCAGTCCCTTTTAGACCAGTTCGTTGAAGATATGCAGCCAGCGCCTGGTGACTAATTGCATTTGGCACGGGCAACTGGTCAGTTGAGTTTGGAGATGCTAGTTGGCGTGCCCCAAGAACTTTCCGAGGCTCCAGTGGCTGCATCGAAGTCGCAGGAGAAGAGAGATGACTCACCAGTGGAGGATCTGCAGACCAAATTTGAATAACTTGCATAACAGCTTGAAGCCGTGAAGACGGAACACGTTCGTACCAGACGGTGCTTACAAGTAGAGGCACATCTGGCCCCTGGAACAATCACTGTCCCTGTACTCGATCACCTGCAGCTCGCGAGTAGCGCATTGACACACTCTACAATACAAGCAATGAACGAGATAGACGGGAAGAAGTAGCTATTTCTGATTGACTCAGGTGTAAGCGTACCGCTGAAGCGGGAAACGAGCCAAGCTGAACGCAGTTCGTGTGCGCTAGCCATGAGAGCAGTGGATGGATGTCGATTCATGGATTGTCAGCGCAGTCTATACGCCTACGCTACAAGTTCCTACACCATGCGTTCTTGATCAGCCGAGCTATAGAACGCACAATATTGGGAGCAGGTTTTCTCAAGGCCACAGATTCCGTGATTGGCTTAAATCAAGTAAAACTGATGCCAAGGTATGGCGCAGTCAAGCTTGACGGTTATCGAAGCGCTGCCGTGAGTGAGTTGCGTACCCGAAAGCTTACGTTTTGCAACGTACCGTCAGTACCTTAAGTGGTTAAGGAATACTCCGAAATGTTCACGGGCGATGAGTATCCGTTTTGCTTCTGGCCGTGGAATGAACACGAAAATACCCTGTCGTCAGAAAACTTCCTACCTTACGGCCACAAGCACGTTGCCGCTCCATCTGATGGAGGACGTCCATAATCAGATTGAAAAGGTGTTAAATAATGACATAATCGAAGAAACCAACAGTACGTACATCTCCGCGGTTGTGCTTGTATGGACAGCGAACGGAAAATACAGGTGTTGCGTGAAATTCCGGCACTTGGATGAATTGATCGTAAATTGTGTTGTAGCTGTGCCTTCGATTGCGGCGATTTGCGATTCCGTGTTCGACTAGCATTCCGAATACTGGCAACTTCCTAGCAAGGCGGAGGACCGAGAGGAAAAGGCGCTTAGGTTTTTGGTCAACCAATATCAATTTAGACGGATGCCGTTAGGTTTGTATGGGGCATGATTCACATTTCGGCGCTAGGTGCATCGTAGGGACTCCAGAAAGTTGCCGTGTACGCAGACGACATCGATGTGTACTGCAATTCAAAAATTGAACACGCAGATCACTTGAGGGCTGAATTGAAATCCAACCGGCAGGCTGGTCTGCGGAAAAATGATACCAGGACACATCTCGCGCGAAGTTCGGTGTTACCGCTGAGTCACACGTTGGGTCACGGTGGAGTTAGCGCACTCCCAAAATATTGGCAGAGATCAAGTATTGTGCTATTCTCAATTAAATACAGTCTTTAATATAGTTTCTTGTACGAGCAACATATCACAGCCAGGGTTTAAGTAACTCAATACGAATACCGCGCCTCTATACGACTTGCTCGGGCAAAATCAGAATTTCGACTAGACTGGAAAAGCAAATGAGGCTTTTGAGTGTGTCATAGCGCGGCCGTAAGATCATCAACTGAATCTCAAGCTGCCCAGGGTCGGAGATATATTCATTGTTGCAACGGGCGCTTGGATACTTCTTCCTACATTATATTTCAACTCTCGAGATTTTGGTGCCATCCATCCAATCGGCGTTCACCTGGATTCTGGGAACTATTAGTTTCTTAGATCAATAACGAAAGTCCCATTTTTGTTAGTATTCATTGTACTCACGCCCCCAAAACTTAGTAAACACGGACTTGGGTCAATTGCCTGATAAAGTCCCTGCGCAAAACTCCAACTTTCAGGCCGTACTGTCCAAATTCAAACACCATTTTACGTTTCTCGTTGATTTTGTTATTGAATGGCATATTTTTGGAATATCGTAAAAGAAAAATCCAGTCGAGTCTCTCGTGAAAATCAATTTGATTTGCAAAATGAGTGTATTTCTCGAAAGTAATCCAATCTGGTTGAAAAAAAATAAAACTGAGGTAAACTCGCGTCTGCCTGATGGGCCACAAGGAGGACGAAACCGGCCGTGGGCTGTCGAACAAATTTCAGCAGCTTTCTTTTCAACATTTTGGTGCAAGTATCCGAAACCAAAAATATTTTCACTGAGTGTTATCCATACTCCGTTGTGGTATTAAACAGCGTCACGTAAGCTTGGCTCGCTCCAGATTACAGGCCATTGCACAAATGCCAGCGTCGGTGTTCCCTGCATCGTTTTTCGTTAACGAAACCATAAAACACCCTTGATTTGACTTGAAACGAAACTTTTTTGCTATCGTTTTTTATCGATTACAAGTCTCCGTGGTTATTGACAGTTCAGTTGACAAGAGTGGATTCTATTAACAGCTCGGATTGTGAATGAATACGAATAACCGTTTTCACAATCCTTTCAGTGTGATTCCACCCACTCAAAATGTGTGGTAATTACTTCCTCAACGCCTTGGACAAACCGGTTTACACTAATACGTTTGGCGAGTTTATCGGTCTACCTCAGCTCTCCTCTATACTGACCACATGAGCAGCGACTCTGAGAGTGTGCAATTATTATCACGCCCTCAGATAAACGGACGTGTTTAGAATACCATTCGGGAATTGCGTTAGAACTGCTCATAGTGATATTTTGTTACTTCTAATTACATGGTACTTCTAATTTGTTACTTCAAATTCAGGAAATCAAAAAACGTACTGCTGACTTCTGTTTGTTACTGGTTTAGGGCTCGCCTCGGTTGAGTAATGCATCTAGCAATGCCATAAACCACAGACGAATAAACTGGCCTGTTATCTGTGAAAAAAATACAATGTAAAATTAGGAAAAAGTTCACTTGAGTTAGCCCAAAGTTTCTCTGCATTTGCCCGTGGCCTACATCTGCGAGTACAGCTGTATCTGGCTTCGTCAAAACATATGCTATACCGCACTAAAGCCCATTTCCTCATCCAAACAGGCAATAAAACTACTCACCGCTTCCAGCGATAGGCACTGACTTGTGGTAGATACTTGTTATGCACCATCCACAGATTAGAGCTGATCGCAGTGCTTTGGGACTAGTGACTATTTCTCTTGCACACACTATCTCTCCTGGTATAACTCAACTCATGTAATAAACACCAGATTTAGAAGTCCCCTCCCGCCAGCCTTTATGCACCTGATTCCCATACCACACCCCTACGCGCTTTTATCGGCTTTTACTAGGCCCCTTGCAATGTAATATGGTATGTTAGCAAACTCAACCATTGGTCGTTAGCCTTCTAATTAAAAGCTTATCTATTTCCTACTCCATATAATCCCTTGCCATCACCCTATTTGCAGCAGGCGTCAAGTATTTTTCCCCTGCGTTTATTAATGCATATTATCCCATTTTATATCCCCACAAATTCATCATGTTTTGCGAATCTCCTCCCATTTCATCATCTTCCCAGGCTTTGAACTCCGAAAGTACCTTGTTAGCTGAAACCCGTTCCACCTGGCCTATGATCTACAACTCCAGGATCGCCAATCGGACTACAAAATCCCTACAATCCCATATCGGCCTCGTTCCACCTTGTCCCCTGACCAGGCTGAAATGAATTTTGCTGCCCAACGAAATACACGCCCCAGCCGAGTGATCTCATATGTGACGTCCATTCCAGGCCTGTCCAAAAACTGAAGCTTGTCAGGCCAACGATGGCACGGCACTGCCATACTCAGTTTGACAGCGCACCCGCAACTGTTCCATTCCTCCTCCCAAACGAGCCCACTTACCTATGCGTTTCATTGACCCCAACCACAACCACGACATCCATTTCAACCTGTTGGACTTCTTGTTCGAATCGAACCGCCGTTGTGTCCTCATCTAACCTATGATCTTCGGGCTGTCGTCATCGATATGATCTCGGACCAAGATAGAAAACCGGTACTATAGCCAACGTTGCGGTTATTTTCTATCGCTTTACTATTCTGCACATTTCAGTTTCATGGCCATTAGCATAAATAGCATCTCTCCAGTGTTCACCACGGATGGCTGTCTACGTAGATCGTACAGAGTAACATGACAAAAGTAAACGTGCGTTGATTGTCATGTGCTCAGTGTAGCATCAACTGGCAACACATCGTAAATTAGCTAACTGTGTTATTTCGACTTTTCGGCCGACAATAAGCACGCGGGAAGTACACAAAACCGGGCCTCGTTAGGTTGAGGTTTGATAAGCTAGCTACCCGCCACCACGTTCCACTCCTTATGTGACACCATCACGCTACGACTTCTGGAACAGCCTTCGGCACGGGTTTGGTCACCGAATCAAAGTAAATAGAGGGAGTAGTGACTGAGGAATGGACATGCCTGCTGGTGTTACTCAGCCCGTCTTGCAGTGAGTGATAAAATGCAGGGAGCCTAAAACCCTACGACAAAATAACACCTGGCAACCTTGGTTTGTCGTAAAATACATTCAGTTTCCCTGAAATATAAGCGCCGCCATGTCCAGCGTAGCGTTAGTCAGCTACGTGGTCGACAGAAATATCATGAAAAGGACATGCAAGGACTACTATCAAAGTGAATATGATTGCAGTCACAAAATCGCAATAATGGTGAAGCCCATGTGTGTAGGAAATTTTAGCCCTAATCACGTTTGACGAAAATTTACGGAGATGTCCATTTAATTGAAAACTTCCAAATGTCATCACCCTGCCTAGAGACAAGTTGTAGTTCAGAAGAAACACTAATTCACACGAGGAATGGATTTATGGATTTATGTGTAATTTTCCCTCAAACAGTTCGTCACCAGTGATGTGGATCTCTTGGTTGATGAATGGAGGACGTGATGTCTCGCCCAATTGTCGAGAAATCAGACTGTTGATTGGCCGAACGTTTGAACATTGAAACTACTACACCCATCACTGATGATTCCCAATTTGGATGGGAAGATATCGAACGGGCGGAATACAAAACTGACTGACTTTTTAGAGCACTTGATGAATCAGAAATGCTCTGACCTGGAACACTAGAATGCTCACTGTGCTCAACAAGCGCATCAACAAAGTCAACTGTCGTGCAACCTCATCTTTTCAGGAACATAAACACATCGAAAAGTCATTTTTCTGTCAAATCCAAATGTACTGCCAGTAATGGTTTTCTGTAATAAGATTATCAGTTTCTTCGGGATCATCACAAGTAACAGGTTTCCTTCATGGCTTCCAAATCAGCCCCCAGAAAATGAGTTCGGGTTAAAACCCCGAGGGTGCGTTTCACACAACTTTGTGAATAACGAATAAACGGTGTCAATTTTTGGGTAAACGGTGTAAACGTAGTGTGGGAATTTTTCCCAAAACTGCACTGCTAACTCTTGAGGAAGGGAATGCCTCAAATATTTGAAAGTGTTGCACATCAATGTTTGGATGTTTGCCACAGTCGTCATCATCATCCGATATCATCAGGATCCGTTGTTCATATGGATAAGAGAAAAATCATTCGAGATTTTGCATCACATCAACGTTTTCTGATTGGAAGGAACCCGTTGCTACAAATCGTTATGCGTATGGCAGATTGGTTAAGGGAAAATGAGTGCTCCTTATTGATTCTTACTTGATTGCGCACATCTCTTCTATTGCGCTGTTCTTTCTTGAGGTTTTTCTCGAAAGCATTTGCCCTCTCATCGCTGGTTGACTAACTGACGGGGTTGGTCATTTCTTGACCAACTGTGTCTTATTCGAAGCTACGATCATCGTAATGACCACAAATAGCACCTTTTTTCTTGAAAAATGTTTCATCCGTAACCGTTGTAGATGAAACGGCTTCCGAATGAATTTCGGAGGGTGTTCTTGTTGGTCTGTTGTCAATATTGTCCATCAAACTGGAAACAGTGAATCTTGAACCGTCAAAGAGGGAAACATGGACCCTCACACAGGCCCGACGGTGTGTGCTCCTCAACAACCCACTGCACAGTGTAAATGTGACACTCACAGAGGCCCTCATACCTGGATGGTCTACAGCTGGAATCCCTCTATTTAGGGGCTCGAACATACTTCTTAAGGATTTTAGCTTCTCTGAATGTCTGCACAATCCACCACAATTTGGAAATCAACCAGTGCAAATAGCCCATTGTGGTGAAGACCTTAGTAAACGACACTAATTGGCCTCCTTCCCGTGTCTAGGTGTCCCTCTGTGTCGGCGGATACTAGTGATGAGGCATGCGGGTACCCTGCGGTCTTCTCAAAGTTCAGCTCTGCGTCCTATTGAAAGCGAAGCTTATGACAGAAGATATTGAACCGCTCTGCGGTTTTCGTTTACAATATCGGGGAAATCAATGAGCGGCCATGCAATTTGAAGTGGACTGCTGAGTATGCTAGGTTTCTAAAGCTTTTGAGCAAACGAGATGATTTTTTTCATTTGCATTTTTTTAGCTGCGTAGTTGGTGTTTGCTCGTTTACGACGTCGCGGTGGAGGGCCTTCTTCCTTACACTGGTAGTATCACGGCCTAAATTCAAGTATCAATTGTGCGCCAGCAAGTGATCTCATGTCATATCGGCCTCGATTTTTGTCATCATTCCAGTTGCATTGCCCGCTGTATACCGGAGGGCGAGTAAGCGAAATTATGCTACTGCTAAAGCCCCCTATTCTTTCTCCCCTTTCATATATTCCGTATAAACGATTTTTTCTTCCTGATGCTAACGATATACACGTAGGCCCATTCTAAAAACGCAACGTACTGTTCGCTTTCTATTGTCGGCGGCTGCAATATCCGCGGTTAATTTGGATCGCTACAGCGTCAGACAGTTCCTCTGTCAATCTTTAATTTTGGCGCTAGGAAACAAGCTGCAAAGCATACTCGCTCGCTAGGCTCCTTTTCTGTTTCTCTGAAATGAGTTCCCTATCGCTCTGTGTGGTTCCGCACCAAACTATCTGCATTCATAAACTGCTGGTGCTTGTACTGGCCATGTTACCTTTACTTTCGTTGTAACCGAAATGTCTTCTAAGCCTAATTTACGTCGTTCCAATAGGAGTTCGAAGATAGAGCCCAGAAACCTGCAGTGGGTATTTTCAGTCTCGAAGGGGTTGTGTCGGTAACAGCAGGAATTTTCGTTATTACTGGACACAGACACATTCAATTTGTTTGACCATTTTTCATACGACACTCCTATGACTCCATGCAAATAAGGCGTGAGTGGATGTGCGAATTTAATCAAATTGACGTTCTGTATGCTCATTTCCAATGCACACTACTTCAGCCGTCGAAATGGTACATTTTAATGGCGCATTCTAATTGCCTTACTTTTCGGGTGCCTTGGAAATACATTTCATAGGCGTACCAGCTAATTTGTTCGCTACATTAATAGTATTTGTCGAGGCCACGAAACTGCGGAGTCCAGTAGAGCAAGCTACAAAGGAAGGTAAAATGATGAGTGGTGGCTTCAATACCATGGAATTCCTAGAATGTTTCTTGTTTTTATTCAACACTATACTGTCCCTACTGAGGCATTAATTCCACCAAACGCAATGCAACATAAACGCTTATGCGTGCCTTTGTCGCTTTCTGGATAACGTGAATCAATTTATGTGCCTCAGCAACTTATGAGCTCGATAGGTTCGCAGGTTCGACCCCATCCAAACCGCAATATTGTAGCAAGACAAAATAACTCAAAAACCAAATGGGCCGCGAAATGTGTGTCCATTATTTGTGGCCTTTATCTACTACCATTTCCAGTGAAACATCACAGGTATAGCGAAACGTAAGCAGGACACTACTTTGGGGGGGGGGCATTGTGGCAAATTTCCACATACAGTGCCCGTTCGTCAGAGATTTAGAATAATATCTCAGCACCTAACCAATTAAAATACATTGAGACATACTCGATGTCGATAATTCACCCAGCTTTTGCAGCCAGCCGCCAGGAAAACCCAGTTCTTTGACGGCTTCTTGTTAAATATCGATGACAAGTTTTGGACACCAGCGGCTCCCAAGAATGCAACATGGTCGATGACCCTTAATCCTGGCTTTCGGATCAGCGTTCGATGCCTGATAAATAGTAGATTACTGCATTATTGAGTAATGTTAATCACCAAGTATGTCGAAAGCATTTTCCTAGTTTTTTGGTGTGTGCATTACTGATTTTTCCCTGTTTGGATGAAAACGTCGGTTCAGAACAATGTCTAAGTTATCTTTGGCGAAATGACAAGGGGCAACATGTTTAGTGCGGAGCGCTGTGTATTTTTTGGCGAACCAAACAATTTCAATCGCGTCTACCGAGTAATATTGCACGTCGAATTTTGCAGCTGCAAAGTCCAAAAGAAGTTTAATAGTTGGCCAATGCCACACGAAATGAATTAGTTTTTTACTAGCGTTGATGGAACGTATCTCGTTGAAATCAACG
Organism: Opisthorchis viverrini; assembly: GCF_000715545.1. Lineage (NCBI taxonomy): Eukaryota > Metazoa > Platyhelminthes > Trematoda > Opisthorchiida > Opisthorchiidae > Opisthorchis > Opisthorchis viverrini. The sequence continues at coordinate 44,975 of NW_008752226.1, read as the reverse complement.
TTTTGGATTTGCAGATATTCAGATGATCAATCGTAAACGAGGAGGTTTCCGGACCTGAATATTTAGACTGCCCTGTTTCCATCTACTTAAATATGGTGACTAATTTGCACTGATTCACTCGATATTTTGGTCCCGAGCATAACAACTACAAAATGTCTCGTCATATTCACCTAAAGACAAATCAGGAGATCAGGCTTTCTCGATGGAAATTAGGGTGTCTTCCATAAAGATGGCCTGAATTACATAACTGAACACCACAACGAACTGACCATCTCAGGGAGTGGTAATCTCGTCCGACCTCTAAATGCACACCCAAAAATGACGATATACATTCTAAGAATTAAAATCTTCTCAGATCGGTTGCAGAACTTTTAAATTCTTTCTTGTAGACATATCAGATTGTTGATGCTGCAAGACATGGCTTTTAATCTCTGTTATTTGCCTTCTTGTTGTGGGTCTCCATCCAATTTGCCTGCATAAATGCTTGAATTTGTAGACACCTGAGAAGAATTGAATTGAGCTAACCCAAAGTCCATTCAATGTACATCTTCTTTATTTTCTTCCTAATAGGGTGTTCAATTATACACGTTTCTACCGCATAGAAGCATCATTCTTCAAAATTGTTGTCATGCTGTCCCGGAAGATGAGGATGATGATCATGATCATGACGATGATCATGATGTGGAGATGCGACGACAATGAACCCCAATTGTTAATGTTGCGGCGGGCGTCATATTTCTGGGTTTAACTGGGATAGGAGGGGCAAAATTTAAGAAGCAAAACGCGTAGTACCATTCTATTCAACCAGAAAATGGAGATTTAATCTGTAATTTCATCTGGAGGTAGTGATTTATAGACGAAGAAACTACACGGCGTAGGTAGGCATACACATTATTAGCCAAACCGACTGTCTGATTTTCAAGAATATGTAAAGTTGACACTTTTTGGGGGCTCCTGAGATGCATCATTTTCAGGCGCTTCTTCGCTTGGCCGAGATGATGTAAAGCAAGTCGGTAACTCACGGTGAATCTAAATGGCTAGCGGATTCAGTTCAAGGATACCACAGTCAATTAGGGATGCCTTAAGCCCTCATTCAGACAATCTGAATGAGTTATTACATGCAGAGGCTACAAAGAGTCCTATTTTGAATTGGTTTACATAAAACTCACATACTCCCGCAACTAGTTTGAGAGGCCTTGATGCTTGGACTGAATGGCATCAATTCATACATCTTTCTACAAACGTTTCCTATATTCCAACTGATGACTCAGGTAAATTTTCAAGTGTGCATCAAGTGTTTGGTCATGGATACCGCTCAACCACGTGCCGGGCTGGTTTGTGGTGTTCGTTTGAATGATCTTCGAATCCATTTTCAGAGGAAACTAATTTTACACGCGAAATGTTTGTCTCTGGACGTGGATTTATACTCCTGTGAATGCGACAATTCTCGCGCTTTGTACTATCAACAGTGTCACTCCAAACTAGCTATTCTGTTTGAGTAGGTGAATAAGCGGATCAATACATATGGTAAATCTCGGACGTCATTTGGTCCACCCGAGAATTTTTTCTACATTTTCAGATCCGCTTTGGTGATTTCAACGGGACAAAATGAGATTCAAATTTATGTGCACAGTCTTCTCCAACTCTCATTCTCACGACCACACTTTCCTGCACAGTAGCCTGTGTGGCTTTCCCGTAAACCTATTTGCTACTTGTAGTCCTGGGGATTCACACACGTCAGTTTCCACCGTTCTGAGATAACTGCTTTTGAATGAAGACCCGAAACGTCCTACGTTATTCGCTTTTCTTGGCCATGTCACATACCTATCCTGCAGAACTACCCGTACATTAGCGTGACACATCCTGTGAGATGCGAGGGTTTCCGCTTTGCAGAATGCGGTCAATTACCGAGGTCCCAGAGATTTGTGTACGAAGTTTTATCATTCTAATAAAAAGTTAGATTACATGCACGTTCGCAGCCAGAATTCCACGGTTTGCAATGAACTTGGAGGAGGGAGAAGTACGTAACTAACGTTGACAAGAAGAGAACCATTCAGAAAATGTTAATCCATATTTCGTACGGTGAGTGTAGCAGGAAGCGCAGTAACATCTGTTCCACCCCAACTGAGGTGCATCCGATGCACAAATAATTAAAAATCTACATAAGTAAGCGTAATTTTTTTGCGTTGCCAAAAAGCGATAACATCGACACCTATATATCATTCTGATACTTTTTTTCCATCACCGACATGGATAAAATTTTTCTTCCGAAAAGTCGAGGGAAAATCAGCCGACATCCATGTCTGGGTACCATAATTGATCTCCTCATTCACCCAAGGTTGACGTTTTGGAAGCGATCGAAGGCGGGTTGCCTGAGATTACCGGCAAATAATCTCGTTACTCGCCAAAGACTAAACCACAATGGTAAGAGATTTACCAGGGACGGACATCATGATCTCGATATGAAAGCCACTAATGAATACCTGGTCAAAGGATATGCCGAACCCACTCAACTGCACACTGATGATATCTCCTCGTATGGTGACGAAACGTTTGCAAGCCAATTGCCAAGCTCGGCGAAAAGATCAACAGCCACCTGATCAACAACCAATAAACTCCCCCGAGCTACCAATATTTCAACAAATTACCATATGCCAAGCATGTTAGTCACCATCGCAAGACTGAACGCACTGGGCGAGTTCGGTACTTGCCACGCCAAATGGTGGTCCACTCTCACGAGCCTAGTAAAGTGAGAGATGTCCCCAATCCTGCATGTTAACTCCAAGGGAACTCACTGAAGTCGCAGCTGCTCAATGATCCAGCCATCGAGAATAATCCACTTTTAATCTCCCTTTGTTTCCCCAGCATATGCAGGTGGTTACGACAGGCATTGCGTCAACGTTTCGCCAAGTGGAGTTACCCTAATCAGTCAAAAACGTGTTACGATTCCTTTGTTGGAAGCACGGCCATATTGAACAACCCTCGAAGACGTACCAGATGACTGTACATCCCTTTGGCGCAACTTCCTCTCCCTTCTGCCCCAGTTTTGCCCTGAAGCATAACATCAAGAGCCATGCTAGTAGGTCAAGACGCGCCAAGTCATTAGCAGCCGAACGGGCATTTTATGTGGACGATTTGCCGCTTAGTGCCAATTATTCGGAAAGTCTTGCGACCACCGCCTTCAGGTTAAAGGTAGCCCTCGAAGCCCGCGGATTGCGACTGACGGAATGGTCGACGAACGAACCTAACCTTTTGGCTAACATCACTGTCGAGCATTGTGCAGATCGTGTAGATTTGCCACCGCCTTTGTGGCGTCGGACACTTGAGGTTCAATGGGGCATAACGACCGACGAATTCCTCTTTCAAGTAGATATCCGGCTCGAAACTCCCCGTCTTAAGGCTCATCAGGTAGTTGCAGTCCCAGAGTTTCCGTCAAACGCATGTTGTACTTGAACCCGACAGAATTTGTCAAATGCTTTCGCTTGTAATCGAATTTGGTTTCGGTAAGGAACAGAAGCGAACCGTACTGAGTCACACGGCGCAATAGCTGGGCATCCGTGGCCTTTCAAGCGTAATACTTGCAGGTAGAATCGAACGAGTTTTGTTTAAAACCGGCTGGTATCTGGTATCTGGAGGACATATAATAAGACAAGGGAGATTTGAAAGTGGCTGTCAAAATATTGAAACCACGATAAACATCGAAACTAAGCAGAGGCATTCGGGTTCATTAGTCATGTATATCATCTTAGGAATGCCTTTCTACAACCGCATCAATTGTTCTAGCTTTCTGTCGGTTGGACATCTATTTGATCGGTAAATCTTCCTCGATACTGTGAGATTTGAAGAACAAAACCTAGCGATTCCAGCCAGATATGCTGGCACAATCACGCTTCAATATATATCTTTGCAGTGTTGAACATAGGGACCGCGCACAAACAAGGAAAGCCATCCTCACGATTGTCCTGTGTCACTTCCAACATCAATCTATCATATTTTCGTGGGTTTCAAGTTATGCTGGTTAAAAATCAGTTGACACTCCGTCACAATTGAAATAAACTAAGCTAAACTAAACTAAAGTGAATTTGAACTCATCTGAACTGAACTTAACTGAACTGAACTGAAGTGAACTGAACTGAACTGAATTGAACTAAACGGAAATGATGTGAAATGAACTGAATTGAAGTCAGGCAGCTTCATCCAGCAGCTGCCATGTTTGGTATGTCTATATGCTTCCTACATTACACCTCGGGTTCTTTAAAATTCCGATTTATTTACATCAATTTCCACATTCCATCAGTCGGCTTGGTGGTAATGGTTTGCGTCGGATAATACCTTACAAGATGTTGAACTAACGAACACCATCTTGCGGCATGAACGTCCGATTTCAGGAAAATAACCAAGGTGCTAGTGAGTTGAGCACCACATTTGCCCCGAATGTTCATTTGCTGCTTGTCTAAATAAGAGTAATTTTGGGAAAGAGGCTCGCCTTACGTGATGCCGTGGGTAAATGCACTGGCTGGTAATGTATGCATATTTTTGCACACCCTCGTTTCCGTGCATCACGAGGTTAAATTTCCGGCTGAATTGTGATGCAGTGCGTCCGCAATTGATCGAATACTGCCTTGAAACACATGAGCCCATCCCTGTTGGACAAGCCATTTAGCTTTGGTAGGTTGTCACGTCAACAACGATGTCAAGAAACGTATCCTGTACGATATGATCAAGCTGAAATGAGCGAGAACAGTGGTTGTGCCAGGTATTAAAGACCACATCTTTAGAATTCACGTTGTATTTTGTGTGGCTTCAAGAAAGGGCCGATAAAATATTGGAATGATGACGTTTACCTGCTCCAGTACATCATCAATACCCATTACCCAACACACAAATGGACTCTTACTTAAAACGACCTTTATCGTGCATTCATTCCATTTGTGGAGAGCGACCGGATAAGAACAATGAAATAACAAACCTGAAGTGCACGGTGCAGCCTTTGCCAAGCGATTTCGTGTTCTTCCTCGGTTGCGGCCTGCATCAAGCTTCGAGACTTTGGAAACAAATGCGCCTGGCAAGAGAGCTTTGTATCTGCAGCATTTGGCTGGAACCAAGAAAACAAGTGAGCAACGCATATGGTTAGCAGGAGCTCTGTCAACGACGGTTCAAAGAATTGACTTCCCAGACTACTCGGTTGGCAGGGTAACGCCGATTACTGACAAATTTCATTCTTCTGTTTGGAGTACGTAGAACATGAATAATCGTTTCATGGCTTTTGCTGAATATGTGAAACGGGGCCTTGACTCTCATGTGTAGTTTTATGGCGTGAACACATCTAACAAAACTCGTTGATGCAGCAACCATCACGTTGCAGAATTAGGTAGCAACTTGAGTTTAGCAGGTGACGATTTCTGTGCTCTTTTCATGGTCATTGGTTAACATCTCGGGTCCGTCGGTTCTGATCGGTTAAACGCTTGTCTGTTTGACTGATTGTTTTTCAACATCAGCTCGGTTATCATTGAACATGCTGTCGGTCTGTCTGTCTGCTTGTCCGTCTGTCTCGATTATCACTAATTATGCTAGGGTCAGTCATCACACGTTCGATGTGTTTGATCTATGCTTTCCTCGCTCTGCTCTGTTTATGTAGCTTGGTCGCTATTCATCTAGCCACGCAACTCTGTTGGTCTGTCTCTCTGTCTATCTATCTATCTATCTATCTATCAATCTATCTA
>NW_008752226.1:14910-39000 GCF_000715545.1 Opisthorchis viverrini | reverse complement strand
TAGCAATTCACATGGGTAGGTTTATCGAATTAACTATTATTTCCATTGAACTATATTTTAATCGAGATTGTTGGGTCAGCTCTTAATTAGCAGGCTTCGTTGATATTGACTGGGATGTTAGGCGTTTCTGCCACCAAAAAGACACCTTATTTTCTACAGAGGAGAATGTCGGTAGCTCTGGTACTGTAGATGGTCGTTGGCTTGTTCGCTGAGCTGAGAAATTTGGTTGCAAACTTATCATCACCAGTCGAGGTGATATCAGCAGTGCGTCTTTGTTTGCAGCGGTGGTTTAGTGGTTGAGCCCTAACCCACCGCTACACACAACTACACAATGATGATGTCAACTCGATTGGTGATGAAACGTTTGCAACCAAATTGCCCAGCTCAGCGCACAAGCCAACAATCAGACAACTTATTAGACTGTCATTGGAATGTGAGGTAGCCACTTGGTTCCTCAAACATTCAGTGACGTAAGAAATTATTGTAACAATAGACAATTCCAAATATCGACTACTTCGCTGAACACATACTGCTATCGCCCCATCGTTCCGGTGCATCAGTAGATCATATTGACCTTGAAATTTTCCGACTGAGATAATTTCCATCGCCTAAAATAAACAATAAACACACATCTGTTTGTTCACTTCCAACCAATGTAGCGTCTCGTTCCATACAAAGAAGAAGCGGCTAAGTATGCAACCGTAATTTCCTCCTTAGTACTCAGGTGTTAGTGTTGAAAAATCCTGTTGACCAATGAATATCATTTCCAAAACCGTGTGACAAACATCAATGTATAGCACTCATGCCCACCGAATCACTTGTATTATCACCCAAGTTTGCTCATACAGGTCCAAGGCACTCATCTTTCAATCACGGAAAACCACATCACGTGGCCACCAATTGACCGGCTCCGCGAGTGTCAACTTCCCGGATGGAAGTTTCAGTCATCATGTAAAGCTATTCGTCCTCTCAATTACTTGTGAACGGTTCATAAAATTTCGACTTCCTTTTGTAGCACAGAAACGTATGGAACATAAGTTACCCAAAGTCATTGCTTCGTTATCCGAAAAGTGACGCTGACTAGGCTTGGACATCTAGATGCCTGGAATAGCAACATTGCTGAATTTCGTCTACTGGACCTGAATTTTATTACCAAGTATTTTCAAAATTGACCGTCACACAACTATCCTCTCGATAAATGCACTCGTGTTCATAAGAGTTTGCCTTTTACAAGTGACCCAAATGAATCACTTTGTGGTGTTTTTTTACTCACGATTTCACCGCTTTTCATCACGTCAGTGAAAACTATACTCTTTTTTACCTCCTCGTTCCTGTGTAACCTTCTTCTTCGTCTTTCTCCGTGCATGTGGGAGATAATGACAAAGATGGGCTAACTGAAGCAGACAGATCAGGTTACGCTGGAGTCGAAACTTAGAAAACCATCCCTAGATTTAAGACAACCGAGGTATGCAACACCACATACTGCAGGGAATTTAGTGAGCACTACCCTGTTCCTGGACACCATACATGCAGTTACAACACATCTTAAGGATTGAATGCTCTATGGTTCTGATCACTATCATCATCATCCCCATTATCTGGAGCAACAACAGTGGACAATACTGATTATTCGCTGTCGTACGAGAATTCCAAAATACTTGTAGATGAAAAAGAAAGGGTTAGTGATCAGAGAGGAAATATTAGGGCTAGCCTTCAGCAAGCACACGAAATACCTACACCTTCGAGACCCAGTCAGACAACCTGGCAAGAAACTGGCAACATGAATGCTAATTACACGTTGATAAATTTTGACCGATGTATTGAGACGAACGCGTTCAGGAGATCCACCATCAGCATCATATTCGTGATCATCGTCAGCATCGTTATCATCGACATGCACATCATCACTGTCAGCATCCGTATTCAACATCCACGCTCACCTGCGTGCATTCAAAATTAATTTGAAGCCTAATTCAAAAGAAAAGAATCGAAATATATTGAAGGGAGACTTGGTGCTGGCATACCACAATCATTCCGATGCGCCTACATTTCCAGACAATTACTCAGGCCATCTGAACCGAAATTGATAACAAGAACTCCAATATCATTGATTCAAGGACAGTCACGGTGGCATTCAGGCGGTCTCCATCGTAGAGCACGAACTACACAGATATTACCCGGACGTATGATAGTCTCTTTCATAGTTCCCTCACAGGGTAACCTGATTGGAAGGATAGTGAAAAATTTTGAACATCCAACTGTTGCTTTAATTATTTCGGGACCACCGGACGGCCACGATGGCTGAATTGGTATAAATTTTCTTCACGCTTGAAAACAAAAATTGTTTCGGGGATCAAATGGACTACCATTGGCTGATGAATACAACCGGGCTACCCATCCACAACTGACAGGCTTATCTGCAACAGTTCCTTTAAAACTTACTCATTCTGAATCTATAAGCAAAACGAGTATTCGTTCGCAAGGCAAACTTGGATTAGCTTGTCCTGACAAAAATCCGACCAGGATAGTTCATCTTCCTTGGCTGATGTTGTCACGTAGACTGCAGTTTTAAGAGGTTCACACGATAGATAATATAGGTCAATATCAAAGTTGTGTGAAATAGTGAGGTAAAATATCGACAGACGGAGCCTGAGACTCACAGAATTAATAGAGCGGGAAAACGTCTGGAACGATCACAATTTTCAGAAAGTCGCCGACATTTCCTTGATGGAACATAATGGTTTTCGTGCTTTTTCCGGCGAATCAGGTAGACGTAGTCGTTGACGTTCCCTAAAACTTAATCAAGACTTGAACCAAGACTGGGCGGAATTTGCCAAACACTCCCATGAACTAGATATTTATCTGGGTTTCTTTGGGTTAGCTCGTCAAAATCTAATAAGCGTGTGAAACTATAATCTGCTTTTTCACGTTAAACCCACGCAAAAAAACCAATCACAAGAACGGTCAAAGGTAATCTCGCAACAATCATTAGTCCTGTAATTTGATGGGTTAAAGTGAACTTTTTATAAGAGACCCACTACCTGTTTATGATTTACAATGAAGGTATCTACTTGGAATTGTTGCTTGCTGCAAGGGGACACCAAAATATTACAAGGGTTGTACCGGTTAAACAATGAGTTCCTCCACCCATATGAAACTGGTTCAGCATCGCAAGCGACATTAATTGATGAAGGTTTGATTTTGTACTATAATCGGCTAAACGCTACTTGCGAAGCGTCCGGGGCTACTTTCGTACAAACATCGCGATGTGTAGAAGAAAAAACGGAGCATGAATCTTCGTTCTGTTGTACTGGTCAGCGCCGCTTTAAACCACACCAAATTAGCGAATATACGCCCATTTGAAAAATAATTTTTTTATTTCGGAAGATTGAAAAACCATCGACGGCCAACGACCGGTTTCGCCTTTATTGGGGCTCATCAGGTAAGCGAAGCCCCCCGGGTTTCTGACAACCTTATGTTCTTTTTGAAAGGAAATTCCTCAAAATTAGCGAATATACACTCATTTGATATCGGTGGATTCTCAGCGACCTTATGAGCAGTACAGTACAAATATATATATCTGTATCGCGATATTTCCAATATCGTAGCGACTGAAAAATCAGGCGGCCTATTGTAGCACATTCAGTTGCCTGAGAACATCATAAATGTGTGATTCAGCTGGGTTCCAGGTGAGTCTCTTGAAATAACCACATTAGTTTGCAAATGAGTGTATATTCGCTGATTTCGTGAAATTTGGTTTCAAGTAGAACATAAGGTTGACGGAAACCTGGGGACCGCGTCTAACTAATGAGCTTCAAGGAGGGTATCGTTCAACCCCATGTCATAGAGCTGTCGCCAGACAAGAAGAAAAATTCGCGTGAGATGGGGAAAAGCCACTCGATCACTCAGTCACCATTGATGTAGATCGTTTGATTGAAGAATGTGTGGCGTTATTTCCTGAACTAGTGCATATAAATGAGGCTGTTGGTTGATCGCTTGTGACCAAACTGTTACACCTTTTATTTATCAGACTCACTACTGAGGATTCCTAGTAAGGATGGAACAATTGTATATTGCTGCTCGGCTTTCAGGCATAGACTGTTCTCTCATACATGAATACAACTACTTCATATTATTTAAGATTCGTGCTGTGGCTCTAGAAGCGAAAACCAGTAAGTTGTCTTGTCAGGAAGAATTCGGCTAATGCGTCCTTTGAATGATATAGGCCTCAAGAATGACCGTATACGACCAGCGTTTATGACTGTGGTATCCACGTTTGCTCAGCAGTCTGAATGGGTCGATCGCTAAATCAGGTGAGTCAAACAATATTAATCTTCGTAAAACGAAATCTGTGTGAAGGTGACATTTGAGGGACTTTGATGCTGCCTATCAAACTTCAATCCCCGGAAATGTCACTCTTGAAAGTGACGAACGAACACCGAGCTTGTGTTCCATTTTTCGGTTAATGTGTAGAACATCTTGACTATAAACCTATCTTCATAAAGAATTACTGATATCATTGCACCAATATGTTTACTTGAGCCTTTTAAAATCTCTCTCTACTGTGCTTCCAAATTAAAAAAATGTGTGCTTAAAACATGGTTACCAAAATTAAATAAACTTATTTCTTCATCAAGCAAGTAAATATAGGAAGTCCCACCACAGCCAGAGAAGAAGATAAACACGTCGTTATTTAACCGCGATTATTGGGCAGAAATTGTAAAGCGGTCTTGAAAAGTTGCTTATGGCCTGGCGCTCTCGAATATAGGAAAGCACAACAAATACCTCCTGGAAATGGAAGCATAGCGAACAGGTCCTTTGGAATATACAGCGGCCAGACGCACAATGCATTTTCTGCAGAAACCTGTTGCGGACAAGGACCTAATTATGGGTGTTCAATCAAAATATCAAATTAAAAATAACAAACAGCAATAAGGAATGGACAAGGGAATGGAACATTTTCTGCAGCTGTTGCGGACAAGGACCTAATTATGGGTGTTCAATCAAAATATCAAATTAAAAATAACAAACAGCAATAAGGAATGGACGGACAAATGGAACAGACTCACTAATTGGGGGGTCCAAAAATCCCATTACACGAAATGTTGTGCAGTAATCCTATTCGGCGGCGAAGAATATATCCAGAGTAAGAAGGATATTCTCCACTGATAGTTCGAGTGTTGGAAGTAAATTCCACGGTAGGAAGTTATCACAGCCTAAAATTTTCACAAGGAGTTATTGTGACGTTCAACAGTTCACACACAAACACAATAATCCAATATCACGACTTCAGCAAACAGCAATCAGTCCCATCGGATGCAATTTCACTGACTCAGTAAAAAGCAGGGAAGTCGCGCCAAGAAAATGTGTATTTCACCATTTTCGATTTTTTAATGTAATTGTTGGTACAATAAAACAAAATGTCATGATACGTGTACAGTGTTTACAAATTGCAATTCAAGTTTATATGAAAAGAGTAGAAAATGGGGAAAATGTAACATTGATTTGCAAAGCACCACAATGCTCCCCCCTAGAGCGTTAGGAATGATAAAGGAATGACGCTCGATGGTGGTAAAATTGTTTTATGGGCAAGGCAACAAGGCGTCGGCAACTAAATTACTATGACCACTGATGTGACGGATGCCACTAGTAAACTGGCTAATATGGTCTAACTGTCTGGTTTCCCTCGGGGAATAGCGATCGGACGTTGCACTGAGTACGAAAGTGAGCGGTTTATGACCTGTAAGAACCACAAAATGTCGGCTTTCCAGAATATGTCGGAAGTGGCGTACAGCTAAGTAAATAGCTAGAAGCTCCCGGCCAAATGTGCTATATCTCGTTTGTGCTGGCTGTAGTCGATGCGAGAAAAATGATAGAGGTTGCATTTCACCGTTGACCTCCTGTTGCAAAACTCCACCAACTGCTGTTTGTGAGGCATCAGTGACCAGGAACAGTGGTGTGTTAGGATCAGGGTTAATGTGTGCTAAGCTAGTTGCCTGGTTTAGCACTTCCTTCACCGTTTCGAAAGACTTGATAGCCTCGGAGGTGAGTGTGATGTTGCGAGTTTTTCGTCGTAGTAGGTCGGCGAGAGGTTGAAAAACCTTGGCACAGTCTGGGATAAAGCGACGGTAATAGTTAATAAGACCAATAAAACGCCGTAGCTTTTTGATACTGTCCGGGGCAGGATAGTCCAGAATAGCAGATACTTTTGATGGCACAGTACGGATGCCGTTTGAGTCAACAGTGTGTCCTAGTATTTCTAGTGACGGTAAACCAAACTGACATTTGCTGTTATTGATGATTATACCACACTTCTGGAAACGTTCGAAAACTTGCTTAAGATGAACAAGATGTTCGTCTTCAGAGCGGCTGGCGATCAGAACATCGTCGATGTAGGCGTAGATGAAGTCTAATCCACGAAGTACTTGATTCATGAATCGTTGAAAAGTTTGGGCTGCATTTCTGAGTCCAAATGGCATGCGAACGAAATCATATAGACCAAATGGCGCGGTGATCGCAGTCTTGGGAATAAATTCAGTAGCGACAGGAATCTGATGATAAGCCCTGACTAGATCTACCTTGCTGAAAACAGACTTGCCATGAAGCGTAAGAGCAAATTCGTGCAAATGCGGCATCGGATACTTGTCCGAGATTGTGACGCGATTTAGTGCGCGATAGTCGCCACATGGTATCCAATCTCCTGCGGACTCTTTTGGAACCATGTGTAGTGATGACCAGGGACTACATGATGGTCGAATAATATCCAACTGCAGTAATGCCGGAATTTAGCCTTAGCAATAACTAGCATCTCGGGTGTTAAACGGTGAGGACGAGAAGTGGTTGGAGGACCTCTGGTTGAGATATGATGAAAAACATTGTGTTTGGCAGCAACGGTCTTAGGAGCCGGTTGCAGGATCACGGGATATTGGCGGAGAAAGGCAGCGAACCGGTTATCTGGCAAAGCGGGACGAATTCCGATAGAATTAATGGAAGAGGCTTTGCCACTTTTGTAAAGGGTGGTCGCATTATCGAGTAACTGCCGTCGACGGAGATCAACCGCGAGAACGAACGATGTGAGAAAATCCATATCGATGATGGGGTTTATAACATCGGCCAATGTGAAAACCCACTGAAATTGACGACGTAGACCTAAGTCGAGTGTCAGGAGCTTTTCACCATAGGTTTTTATGTTCGTCCCGTTGACAGCCTGCAAAGTATGTCACTGGCTGGAGAATTCGCTTGCGTGGAGGAGGAGGAATCACGCTAACCTCAGCACCAGTATCCATGAGAAAAATCAATGATGTGGATCGGTCATATACAAAAACAGGCGACATGGGGTAGAGTCGGTTGCAGTGGTCGCCATTACTAGCCGGCCTTTGAGTTTCCCGCTTTCGCTGCTTGACTGACGAACGTACAAGGTCTAGTGCACCAAGCAGCGCGTTCGCCGAAACGACGATGGTATTTGCACATGCCGGGCTGGTCGTAGGGCTTAAAAGTGCGACTGTTAGAGTGAGATCTAGAACGTCGTTGTTGGGGCGGATGATTAATCAGCTTCGTTACGTTATTGAGTTCGAGAGATAGCTCGGCAAACTGAGCTATGATCGCGCTGAGTTCGAGTTCGAGATTGGACATGGGGGTTGTCGGTTTTTGTACGTTAGAAACAACGAATTTTCTGCAAGCTTCATGAACGTGGTCGGCGACCTCGGCGAGTTTTTCCAAAGACGAATCCTTCTCGATGACCGAGATGACTTTTGGAAAATCTACAGAAAGGATTTGTTGTCAAAGCTCCTTCAAAACAGCGTCGTTCACCGGATATATACCTTGCAGCTGCATCATGTGGCGTGGATGCTTCAACGGAGATGTATCACCAGCGTTGACACCGGAAAGAAGATTCCGTAAGTTCTGCTCAACGCTGGCAGCGGTGCGAGAAATGATGGCTGATTTCAGAACATCATACGGATCGGTAGACGGACGACTGTATATCAAATCAGATTCTTCACGAGCGATAACATCTGGCAAACATCCTACCACGTGATTATACCGGCTATTTTGGTAGGTGATGTGTCGAGATTCGAATATAGCCTCGAGCTGAGCGAACCAGAGACCAGGGACACGAGAACCGAATTCTGGCAATTTATCATATATAACGTTGTATACCTCATGTGATTGCGTTTCTTCACAGGCCACGATAATGAAATAAATGCGTCGAGAAAAATCGGAGTGACGGAAAACTGTGGGAATACTGCCGAGAAAATGACAAAAAAAATGGACAAGTGTATGGAACAGACTTAATTGGGTCCAAAAATCCCATTACACGAAATGTTGTGCAGTAATCCTATTCGGCGGCGAAGAATATATCCAGAGTAAGAAGGATATTCTCCACTGATAGTTCGAGTGTTGGAAGTAAATTCCACGGTAGGAAGTTATCACAGCCTAAAATTTTCACAAGGAGTTATTGTGACGTTCAACAGTTCACACACAAACACAATAATCCAATATCACGACTTCAGCAAACAGCAATCAGTCCCATCGGATGCAATTTCACTGACTCAGTAAAAAGCAGGGAAGTCGCGCCAAGAAAATGTGTATTTCACCATTTTCGATTTTTTAATGTAATTGTTGGTACAATAAAACAAAATGTCATGATACGTGTACAGTGTTTACAAATTGCAATTCAAGTTTATATGAAAAGAGTAGAAAATGGGGAAAATGTAACATTGATTTGCAAAGCACCACAAGCCCTGCTGGTGAAATAAAAACTTTGACGTCAAGATGTTGCAGTTCTTCGCATATGTGCACAGACTGAAAATCCCCCTCATCTGCCGTCATTTTTTGCGGTTTGTTTTAATCAATCTCTTTTGAAAATTATTGGCGTACATTCGGCTTGATGTTCGTCTGCTATGTCTTCGGAAGTGGCTTTCGTTGAGAAATTTGTGGGTGTATCCTTTTCATACTTCACGGCATTTGTGATGACCTTAAATGAATACACGAAGAATAAATTTGTGATGTTTGTGCGTTCATCCACTAATCGGAGCACCAACAATATTTTGCGTTACGAATCGGTGTACTACAATTGCAGCAGACGCCCTCCAAACCAACGGGAAGCCTGGGAATCAGAAGAAGCTAGTAAGTCGAGCGTATTTTCGAATAAAAATTAAGCGAAGCACCAGCCGTCCAGTGTGGTTTTGTCTACGGAGGCAAAGGAATGAACTGGCAGTGACTTATTATTTTCTGGAACACAAACACAAACTGTCAAAGTTTCTGTACGATCGGCTTCAGGTCATTCGACGCCTAACCCAAGACGAGTTGATCCATGCAGGGCCTGCTGATATATGGAACGCCGTCATGTGAGGTGCGGTAGCTTATGGCGGATGAATTCGGAAAGATCCTTGCCACTAAGGATATACACAACTACCCTCGGCTATGTTGAGTAGGTGCCGCATGGTTAATTTTAAATGTGGCAGATGATATGCCATCGGCCCTGGCAAAACTTCGGGAGACCAGACGCGTTATTGTGCGTCAGGAAGAGGAAGGTCACTATAGCCACATATGTTTCTCCTGATGGCAGCAGATAGCGTTATTCCGACGATTTCCATGTGTAATAAATGTAGACGGAACGCATGCAACGCATGCTCATGCTGCAATTGAGATGCATACATCGTACCAATGTGACAGGCGGCAAATCCCGGAGGGTGACGTCTACGTTCTTAACGTAGTCTGTCGAATGAAGACATATACATGCTCTCTTGTTTTGAGGCTTTTGGATCCTCAACCGCCGCGGCTGCCGTATGAAATTGTCGGACCAAACAAGGTGAGGTCGAGCTACGTAAACTAACTTGTAGTTTGTGGTGCAAACACCCAGATGCTCCCAAAATTTCGACACCTGTGCTGGAGAACGCACATGCCCTTTCTATCAGGCGATGTGGCTCCCCTGCGTACACCTGCTCTTTGTATTTCGAGATCAGTCTGTTCCGAGC
This sequence comes from Opisthorchis viverrini, assembly GCF_000715545.1. Classification (NCBI taxonomy): domain Eukaryota; kingdom Metazoa; phylum Platyhelminthes; class Trematoda; order Opisthorchiida; family Opisthorchiidae; genus Opisthorchis; species Opisthorchis viverrini. The sequence goes on along the minus strand of NW_008752226.1, from coordinate 29,023 downwards.
AGTAGGAACTTTCCATCATTGACTTTTTCTTAGCTTGCTTTCCAAGCCACCAACGATGGCTGTCGGATTACAACCTACCGGAAAAAGACGTACACCTACACTTGTTATTAAACCAGCGGCGACGGCTTTCGTCGGTCTTCGTAAACAACTGAAACGGGTTATGCATAAGCTTCAGAGGATGGAACCCAGGAGGGCCGCTTCCATATTTAAGCGGTTGAGTGTTCAGGGACAAATCCTGCTGCGTCAAGCCTTAAAGTCTGCAACCGACGACCTGCCGTTGATGGTCGAGTATACTGCACCTCAACCCAGATGGTGGTCTGGAGACGCTGATTTAGGGTTCTGCGTGCTATGTGACCGGCCTACTACTACCAGTGACCGTTGATGTGCTACGGATCGCGTGGCATTTTACGCCGACTGACGTGACGCCGAATCTTGCACACAGTGTGGTGATGCTCTACAGGCTTGTCCCATAGGTGAGTCCAGAAGAAAACAAATCACTTTTGGTTCTTAGCTCTGGGTCTATCCAGAAAGCCCACAGGTGTGCTAGCTACCCGGTCCGCAAAGAGGGCGTCCTATGATGTTGACCTGGACCCAGCACAGTGTGTCCCGTGTGCATCCGTGTTTGCGGGTTCACAGAGGAGCTCCTCGACAGCCGTGAGTCAATGTTCGACAACTACGACTAAATCTGTACAGCGCCAGCTTGATGAAAGAAACGAAGATGATTACATGTGACCCATCAGCTCCGAAAAGTTGGTCTGTTCATGAGGTCCCATGCATTACATGTAAGTCCGGTATTTCTTGAAAGGTGGAGTGAACTGGCATGCGAAATAACCGCTGAAGATGGCATAGTGTGAACAGGCATCGACGACAGCATAGTCGCTTCGGTGAATTTTAGGGTAAGTATCTCTACCAGTTTGCCTTATTGTGATAGTTCGATAACCTGAATTTTATCTTCCTCTCATTTCAGGACTTCAACGGCCAGATGAACTCTCCTCACGAAGAAGAACGTGCGCCTCCCAGATGGATATATGTAAACTTCAGAACGACCAATGTATCTCAAAATTTGAAGACGTCCATGTTGAGCCTTTTCACCGATACCAATGGATGGGTGTGCATCTAGCCGCATGTTGGTCGTTTGCGTCGCTTAAGATCGTTCAGCTGTTTGGAATTATCGACGTGGGCTCTATGTGGCTAGTTAGTTACGCATCGTGTACACCTGACCGCACGTTAGTGGTGTCCGTCGGTTAACATCGATAAACCACGAGATCTTTCCAGCATAATTCGCAACCTATAATAAAAACTGCAAGCGTGCACGATGTTTAGCAAATGATTAGCGTGCACTACGGAGTTTTTACTGGCAGCAAAGCATCATCGACCAAAATTGGTTGGCACGAATGCGCCTATGTATATGTTGCATCCCAAAAGACCATTTAGAGTATAGAATGTTGAGGTAATTTGTTACGGTGGAAAAATACCTGAAAATTACGTTCATTGTATGTGAGTCAACCCTTTCCACAATTCGCGATTTTTATCATCAGGTAACGTATTCACAGTCGGCGGTGTTTATTGACCTTGAGAATTGGCTCACTTAAACAAATCGCCATCGTAAATAATTTCCAATAATACACGAGCATATATATCATACATAGACATTCTACAGTATGAAGTGTCAAGACTGAGAAATCAATCTCATCGTGAGAATAGCCAGCGACGTCAGAATATTTTTTGTACCCGCTGCTTGACATAATCAGTAGCGAAAGTAACTTCGACTTGTCTCCTATTCGCCTGGCTACCTGAATACGTGGATGAAAATTCGACTTCTGTTGGTGAAGTATGTAGCTCGAGGTATGGTATCTTCTATGGTTTTTAATGCACGAAGATGGTTGGAAGGAGTTTTCCGCTTTAGCTAGTTTTATCATCTTGCCGTTAAAACGGTCATGATCAGATGCTTCGAATAGACGCTATCGTTAGCATGATTACATCTGTTTATTGAAATATCTACACAATATATACACTACTAATGAAAAATATTATAAAGAAGGTGATCCTATATTTTGAACATGGATATCCCAGAAGCCATATGTGTTTATCTAAAATTGAACTGGAAATATTCCGTTTGTTGGTCGTTGTTAAAGATGGTGTTCATCTGTTCTCTGATCGTAGTGATCAGCTTGCAAATGTTTCATCACCAACCGAAGTGACATCACTTGTTAATGTTTGGCTTGGAAGTTACTTCATACCTGTCAGATATTACACGGCTGTGACTGGCTGAAAAGAGCATATACTTCTATGTTCCAAGTGGCCGATTTCGAAATGTGCTGCGTTGTGGCTGGCATTTCCTGAAATCGATTGCTGCTTTAAGTAGTTTCTGTCTGAAGACCTATTGCTCATGGTGCGATTGATCGGTTACCGATTTCTAATGTGTTGCATTCTGGCTTTCCACATTCGATTGGCTCTCTCTCCGACTTCTGGTTTCGGTAGCATATTTTGATTGGTTGTTTCTGAATTGCTGTTCTGCTGCCGCTTGATTTTTCGGAGTTTGTTTTCGCGAATGACCTTCCAGTTAATTAAATGTTGTATCGTTCGCGTGTATTTTGCACTTTGATCACCTATTCTGTAGACCATCTCTCTTCCCTTCTCTATTCCAATTAACAAAAGGCGGGATCGGAAAAATTGAATTTGTTCAACTTAGTATTGGAATAGTTTTTATCCACCTTTATGTTTATCTACATATTACATCTTTAAATGAAACTGGCTATAGCAGGAATCAAAGAATACGGTGCAAAAATGAAGGAGAAGAAAACGTTCGAGCTCACCTGGGATATAACATTGTACAAAGTTAGCCAAGTTTTAAAGTGCAGACGATTACACACGCAATATATCGAATAACAAACATCTACCCTTCAAATATGCTCGGCAAAATATTCTGCCTGAAAATGCAGTTTCCCACAAAAATAGCGTGCGACAACAGGATACAATATGCGTGTTCAACTGCGAACGAAAAAGGTTGGTTCACGGGAGCTGAGAATATGTACGGAGACATCCATTGTAGGTCCCTGTGCGAAACACCGGTTCATCAGAGAACACGCACAAAGAGCGGCTAATTATGGATTCCGCCACAATTGCGAATCCGAAGTGTGCATGAATGACTTGATTAGAGACCCATGGTTTGCGAGTGAACAGATATTTGCCTCGTTTCCAGGCTTGTTTCTTTATGCCGACGCTTCCCATCTCGTCATGTGCGGGTCAAGAAGGCGTGCGAAGAATTTCGAAAGAACAGCTGTGACGTTGGCAACCCACATGGGCATGATAGGTATTATAAAAGCTGAGAGTATTGTGCGTGAATCGCGGTACAGATTTGAGGGTCCACCATTTACCGACAGGGTCGCCAGTGGACTTGAATTTCGGTCATCCAAACAACATTGTTTATTGCGTTGCTCAACACCGTTAGTTAAAGCAACTCCTGAATCCGAGAAAACAGATAGACCGACCCCAAATTTTACATGTTACAGGAGTTGTGTGCCCAGTGACAAGAGCGCATACCTGAATAATTTTGAAGATAGACCGACCCAAATTTTACATGTTACAGGAGTTGTGTGCCCAGTGACAAGAGCGCATACCTGAATAATTTTGAAGCATCCGTACAGTGGCGACTGGTGCGGATGATTTGATAATAACCCATAGTCAGAAATGGATAAACTGGGCTTCCCCTGAAATGAGGCAAACCGTTTTGACTGACTTCTGAAAGGCCTCCTTAAAGAGATTATGTACCAATTTACATACGAGAATACCAAACAGGCATTTCAGAAACCCGAAGACGGTGACATGCAAAACTAGAATTCTGGCTGTGATCAGCAAATGCGTCAACAATATCCACTACCGCGCAAACTCACTTTTTCAGCACTTTCTTCTTGTTGGCTCTGAGAATATCATCGCATTTCAATGCTTTCACGAAGCTATCTCGTGTGAGATCCTGAAACGGTTGAACATGAATGACCAGTCACTCTTGTGGAGTTTTCTAGGAATATGTTGAGCAATCATGCGCTACAGGCAGTAGTGTGTAGCACCCAGAGTCTACAAAATTGTTTTCACGTATCTGAGCACCTTTAAAATCCTTTGGTCCACGGGGACATTATTGCGGACTTTTGTGTCAAAACGTCGTTGTGAAAACGTGTTTCCCAGTTGGAAATTTCCCAACCTTTTCAAGATATCAGTGACAGGAAGTAGGCTTGCTGCGGAGTAATTTATTACAAAATGCCAACTGACCAGTTACAGACTATTGCACAGGAAGGCACAAATCTCATATCCATCATAATTACAAAAACTGAACATCAATCTTGAACTAAACGCGTCTTACTGAACGTTCCTGGATTTTCATTGTGTGTTGCTCAAGTCCAAGCAAATGGTACAAAGCGAGTCCACAGATTCCGCAAACATCTCCCTTTTCAAGCGAATTTACAAGAAGAGAACACATTACTCTCATGCCTGCTCCATTTGTAGTATCACAGTTACACACATCCATTCTTTAAAAATCGTTCGAATGTCATCGCTTCTCATTTATATCCGTCATGTCGGGTTCGGCAACATATCTCGTTCGCCGCCTTTTTGGTGTATCATACGGCGCACGAATCTGCGTCTTGTTTACTCTTTTCGATCCCCGGCCATCTTGCATCGTACAGATGTTCCCCAGGCAGTCGGTAATGAGAAACGGACCCCGACATTGACTGTTTAGCTTTCACGACCTCAGTCCACTCCTTCCAGGATTCTGGTGATCCTTCTGTTTGCATTTCGTTCCTATGGGGAATGCTCTCAATTTTCTACTTGTCGTTGTCTGCCTAGTATTTTCCAGACCGGTGGTTAAGTTTTCTTGACCTCTCCTCCTTTCTTCCTCTAAATGCAGCGGAAACAAGCGTGTTGCTGTCCACAAGCCAATTTCAGTAGCTTCATCGTTACAAACCTTCACTCTTTGAAGGCCGTTCCCATGCCACTGATTTCCATTTACATCGGTCAGGACGGCTGTTCCCCAGGCAGTCGGTAATGAGAAACGGACCCCGACATTGACTGTTTAGCTTTCACGACCTCAGTCCACTCCTTCCAGGATTCTGGTGATCCTTCTGTTTGCATTTCGTTCCTATGGGGAATGCTCTCAATTTTCTACTTGTCGTTGTCTGCCTAGTATTTTCCAGACCGGTGGTTAAGTTTTCTTGACCTCTCCTCCTTTCTTCCTCTAAATGCAGCGGAAACAAGCGTGTTGCTTTGCTGTCCACAATTTCAGTAGCTTCATCGTTACAAACCTTCACTCTTTGAAGGTCGTTCCCATGCCACTGATTTCCATTTACATCGGTCAGGACGGCTACTGCAGCGGAGTCACCGGGAAAGGACCCGCGAAGTCCACGTACCACAAATCGCCGCTTTTTGGGACAGGAATATTTTCCATGAAGTGGATTGCCCCTGTCGTGTCCATCCCATCATTTGGCATCGCTTACACGAAACCAGATAACCCATCTTCTTACCTCTCAAGCCGGGACAGCAGGCAATCTGCCAAAGTATATGCCATCCCATGCCATTCGACGATATGCTTCCGTATAAAGACGCTAGGTTTCACGGGTAGCACAACATCGGAATCAGTGGCGTTGCATTAAATTGTGCCTGCTTCATTTGGACTCACCCAGTCAATGTGATTCTTGAGTGTTTCAAATTTTTGTCTCCCTCTTCGTTCTCAAAGCAGCTTTCATCTAACAGGGCGGTTGCAACAATTTGTAAAACAGGATCGTGCCGTTGGAGTTGCACCAACCTTCCGCGATCCAGTTCGACGACGATATTATTGGCTCCAATCATGATTCTGAGGACCTCATCTTCATACTCTGGTATTGACAGGCAATCAGACAAAATGTTCTCCTTCCCTGGCACGTGCTGCATTGTGAGTTGCACCCTTTCAGTCGGACTGCCAATTTTTTGGCAGTGGGCTAACTTCTCCGTGACGCAATTTATAACCCAGCGGTGTCATTGACTTTTGCGCCAGCTGTGACTTGGCTTCATTTATCCACAAATGAGCCTCACGGTAGCGCTTGTATAACCGTCAAGTTTGATTGCGCCATACCTTGTCACCGGGGTGGTCGGCCGGCTTGTCGAACTCCGCTGCAACGAATTCCTTTGTGGAGGCCCAGTCCATCTTCCATTAACCTCTTCTAGGAGCATACAGTGTCGCTTTTGTTCGACTCCATGAGGAGAATATTCAGCGTCCTGAACTTACACCGGTCGGTCTCCAGCCCGTCGGCCTCCGCGACCTCCTCAAAATCCTGCAGGAAGTTTTGAACATCCCCATCCTCATACGGCTGTGGCCACGGAAACTTGATCCTCATCTTGGTCACGGCGCCAACTTAAAGGAAGAATGACTTCCATGCAGGAAGTTTATTACAATCTACCAACTGACCAGTTGCAGACTATTGGACAGGAAGGCAAACCTTTCGTACGCAACATTCATCTGCGCTTGAACGTGTCATGCTGATCGTTTCTGGACGTTCACTGAGTGTTTCTCAAGTTATGCAACTGGTACAAAGCGAGTCCAAGAATACCGCAAAGATGTCATTTTTCAAGCGAATTTACAGGAAGAGATCATGTGCTTCCCATGGCTGCCCCATTTGTAGTATCACCGCCACATCAGCAATCCATGAGCACATCAGAGAAAGAATGGTTTTGTAAGATGACCGATACGTTTTTATGATACTTCGTCACCGGAGGAACCTGTAAAAAATATGTGACTATGTGATTTGGCTACCGTGATTGAAGGATGATTGGCGCAATATCCAATCTAACTGAGAGCTAACCGCACTACTGATCAGCTATTCATGGTCCAACGTATACCTGGTTGTTCGGTAGGCGAATTAAGGAGGGTTTCCTCTAATACAATACAACAGATTATTTAAAAGGTGGGCAAAATACGTTCCTTTGAAAGCTTCAGTTCATCAGAAGTCTCGGCATGTATAACATCTCCTGATTCAATACACGATACCGTCGGGCATGAACTGCGTCTCGCAGTTCCCTTCTTCCGGCTTCCAAAAGCCAGTTGACATCGAGCAATCTTTTACATGTAACAGCATCATACGAGTTATATTAGTATATTAGTAAAAACGTCCATTACCACAATGCAAACTCCATGGGATTGCCAGATTTGCCTGAATATTTATATATCTAAGTTAGTGCGAAATGGAACACTTCCATATGTAACAGATGTCGAACTTGGGCCATAGAACCCGATGCTCAGCGGTCGTACGACTAAAGGCTCCCTCGTCCACATCCGCCAGCAACGCCTGGGGAACTGCATTATCCACGAAAAAACAGCGCAAACACTGACTCTTTGGCCGAATACAATATTAAAAGCGTGTGGAATTCCATTTTCAGCCCCAGTAAATCTTGTGAGACCCCAGCTCTTCTCCTGGCCTGTCCTGGTGTTGATCACAAACATCGGTGAGGATTAAACCTTATTTCAGTGCTTACTCGATGGTTTGAGGTCGAACATAGTTCGGACTTGGAACTCAATTCCGCAAATGAACAAACAACCAAACGTCCATTAACTCTTTGGAGGAACCGTACGAAATATAACCACCGTTCCGCCGAAACTCATAGCTTGCGCGTCGTTCGCTCTGGATACACCTAACCAAGGACCCAAGCAAATGCTTATTCGTGCATTGTTAAATCCTTGAGCCTCCGGACGCACCGTATGACGGAATTCCAACTTTAGCACCGGCAAACCTCGCGAGTCTCTTGCTGCTCAGCTGGCAGGTACTGGTGTTGTTGACAAATATCAGTCAGGATTATAACTTATTTCAGTGTCTACTCGATGGATTTAGGTGGACCATAGTTCGCACTTGTACTCTGGTTCCGCAAATGAACAAATAACCAAACGTCCACGACCTCTTTGGAGGCACCGCACTCGCTTCTGCACCGCTCGCTTCTGCCGAAACTCAGAGCTGTGCTTCGCCCACTATAAAAACGCCTAACCAAGGATCCAAAGAAATGAAGAATGACAAGAGTGCTCAGGCTGACAGTTAGTTCACAGGCGTTTCACTGTCGTTGGCATAGGAAGCAATATCACCGTGGAAGGCCAATACATACTGAAGCATTTGCAATCCCACTTTTTGGCTTGGCTGACAGATCAGCAACCAGATTGGCAAATAACCTGTAAAGTCACTCGAGCTGACACTGTCTCGATATATGTTTTCAGTGTTTGTACCGGTCAGACAATGGCATTACAGAGGTACTCCTATCAACATTTGTGCTCTGTCTAAGTGCTTCAATATTCGCAGCGGTATTCACCTAAGTTCACCTAGCTGACTCCCACAGCACTACAGTTGAACATAATCTGCTGAAATTCAAAATAACAGTATCAATATTGGGAACACAATAACAATAATACTAATATTCAGCTGCAGAACCGTTTTGGTATGCAGCCGCCATATTGTCCGAGGGAAACACAGCTGCTGAGCAATCGCCGGGAGCCCAAGCCTGGACAGGATTAGTCGATATGCCGACGCTGGATTCGAAATACGGTCAGTAATCTCTGGATAAAAGCACTGGAATATCCTGAGCTCCTAAGGCAAATTGAACTTGTGAATGCAGCTTTCTACGGCGGAGTTGAAGTTCAACCATGTTCCTTGAGAGAGCGTCATAACATGCACGTGAGTGACATCGGTACCTACGATATCTTGCAGCGCCAGAAACGTGGGTTATTTTCAAACAAGAACTGTAAACATCTGCGACCGTTGCGAGAAATTTCAGGGCTACGAATAAACACAGTCAATTTTGATCGCTTTGCGCAAAAGCTTTCTATGTTCAAACCAAAGTCTCATGAAATCTCTGATGTGCAACTTCGGGTCGGTCATGGTTACTGCTCACCCAGATGTCGTTCCTTTGGTAGCATTTGTTCGTCTAATTTTGCCACCTTTCTGGGAGTGACTGCAAGTTTATACGAGAAAGCCTTGATTCTGTACATGAGGTAAATTACGAAGCTTTGTGAATATGGACAGGCTTTTTGTTTGGTGACAGGACTTGTTCCTAACAAAGTTCACATTTATGCTACCTGTAAAAACCGGGTAGAGTTCCTTTGTACTTCAGTGTCTCAACCGCTTAGAAAATTCAAGATTGAAAAGTTTATCCTTGAAAAATATACGCAGTCGATTGATAATTCAATCATTTGTTTACTTCTCTGAGGACTGCTGAAATGTTATGAAACACCGTGAACGTAAAGACATTCCAGGTTAAGCGAGATCTTTTACGTTTCAGATTGGTTTGATAGACCATCTGTAGTGTTTATTTAAGCAGCGTGTAGCTTTTGACACAAAAACCTCATCAGGCCAAATGAGCAGGGCGCCAAAAAGGTCAGGTTATAACACAGGCGGGGAACCAATCAGAGAGCCATCTTCAGACAGTCAAACTGTATCACTGTTGAGTGTGAATTAGGGCTCTTGTCGGTTACTGTGGTTTTCAAAATTTTAATTTGGTGGATTCGAGTAGTTTCAAATAAATGCTGAACGCGTTTGGTTCGTTAATGTTTCACTTCAGGGAGCTTCAAGTGGTGGTTAACCTCGGTTTTCACTGGTAGATTTTCCTTGGTCTTTGTGGGTTGTCAGTGGTCCGACGATTTAGTTTAAGCATGTGGGTTGAGGTCAAGTGTAATTCAGACGATCATTATTCTTCCTTCTTTTGACCGCACATAAACACGTGTCACCTCGACTGATCAAAAGCCAACCTCCCCACGCTTTCCAGTTCCAGGTCTTTCATTCTGTTAACCTTTGGAACCTAACCGATTTCTACCGCCCGGGCTATCAGTTTTTGTGATATGGACCGTCGACCTCGCCTCACAATATCAACGTTATCTAAATCTATTTTGTGTCCCGTATGCAGTGCGTGTTCCGCAACTGTCGAGTCTTTCAGTAACCCTTGATATTCATCTGCGTTTCTCGGCGGGCTGGTGTGTGGTTCCCTGTTCGTCTGTCCTTGGTGCAGTCGTTACACTTAGTTTCGTAGACACAGTCTCTGGTTCTGTTTGCCGGGATGCATTCGTTCAACTGTACCAGTGGAGAGCGCAAACATTTCCCTCTCTGGGAAGATACACTCATGTAGGTCGTGTTTGGAATTCTTCGACAGACCTCGGATGTCCGTGTTGCGTCTCTCCACCGGTACCAACGCAGTTGATGCACAGTCAAGCTAGCTAGATATACACTACCCCGAAGTTTGTTATTCACTTCTTTCGTCTGTGCACAGGGCGCTTACACGCTCATTAACTGATGAGGCAATGCTAGCGGATACCGATTCCAGGTGGGCAGACGAGTAGCTCAAACCCACAACAGCGTCGTTCTGCTTCTCGTCTGTAGTTTTCCTCCGGCTCTCTGTGTCATGCCAGCCCACGAATTCGATTTGTGGCGCAGTTCATTCAGATAATTGTGACTCACTAATTTCTCTTTTTATCATGACGAAAGTGTCATCTGCATGCGGACAGAATAGCTTAATTGGGTAGGGAAATCCGGCCAAAGCTATCTGTTCAAATTATTCAGTAAATATATTTGCCAAAACCGGAATTATTTGAGATTCCAATGTTAGACCTTTATTTTGATTACAAAACAAGAAGTAGGTGAGATTGAAGCGTGCTTTTATGCCTTCAACTATTTCGTCTAACGTAAGCTGAGTCCGTTCTGAAAGGTAGGTGTTCAATAATGAATGTCGATTGGCTATTTCAAAGGCGTCGCCTTTTGTCACTTTTGATCATAACGAATTGACACATGAACTAACAACGATGTTATCTGGTTAAACGGGGACACCCGCAAATTTTTCGGCGAACTCACGTGAATTTTAATGTAAGCACTAGATTTCTCGGTGAGGGCTTTAAACTACCGGCCAAGAATCTGGCCAATTCGTGCGATGGGGAAACTATTCCGTCTATCATCTGTCTCACAAGAATTCTCAGTTTAAATAAAACCGAACTTCCAATCACACGTAAGCACTCGATGCAACCGGACCTGCGCGTTATGCAACTACGTGTCGTCAATCGACTATCCACTAATTATTCGCCGAAATCCCATTCTCTGTGATCATTTTCAGGTTATCTTATCACAATCCTACTATTATTTGACATAACCAAATTGATTATCCCTTACCAACTTCAGACATATTGTCTCTCATCCTTCCATAACGGAAAACCACATTGCATGATCACGTGTTGATCGTCTCCTCGAGTGAAAAATTCTTATGAGTAAGTTTTGCAATTCAGTGAAATTATGCTACCTGTGACAGGTTAGTGAAGCCAATATAAACTGAAAATCCGAGAAGCACTGTATGACAGATTCATCCTTTTTGGGAATCGAAAACTAGTCTCATTTACACACGAATTTGGTTTCGTCGGGAGCCCCAAGAAGGGCGAAACCTGTTCTGAGTTGTCTAAGAGTATTCAGCATATTTACCAGTAATGTATGAGGCGTATACAACAGCGTATTGCGTACATCGAATATCGCACCAACTGGAATACTAAGGAGGCTCGTGCACCACATTCGTTTGAAGTGGACCATCACAAACAGGCAATTCTACTGGATTCATCTGAGTCTCCTGTATAAACCGAATTCATGCGCAAATGAGCGAAGTTCTGTCTAAATTCGGTTCAAGCGGAATATGAGGTGGATGGAAACTTGGGGACCGGTAACAACGAATGACCAAACCGTGGCGAGCTGTTGATGGATTTTCAGCAGAGGTGGGATGGAAACTGGGGACCGGTAACAACGAATGACCAAACCGTGGCGAGCTGTTGATGGATTTTATGCAGTCTTTTGAATGATGTGTCTTCCAGAATGAACATGGTCAACACGCGCGCCCCCAGAACCTAGCTACTTACCGGTGATGCATGAAAAATAGGCGATTTCCTAGACAGGTGTATGTTCCATGGGATGAGGAACCCCTGTCGTATCCTCTTTCATCAGTTGGCATTGCATGCAGGACACCTCATGATCCATCATCGCAACACTCAACTCGGACCACTGGGCCTTCTGCCGAAGTAAGTCTTGTGTCTTGGGGTATTCTTTGTGTTCCATCTCGTGGCACTTGACTATCAGCTTCCCTCTCAAGACGCGTGGTGTTCCGGGCAGAACAACACTGCAATTGAGGTGTTCCAGAAAATTATGACGGATTCTCTCAGACCCAACCAATCGCAGTGACTCTGGAACGTTTTCAATTACTTGTTTCCCTCCTAGCTCTTAATACGCCTTCCATCTAACGAAGCGGTTGCAACCTTCCGTAAAACACGACCCAACCGTTTGAGCTGCTTTAAACCCCCGGGATCTGTAGAAATTCGTCTTGTAAGTGAAGCCACTCTATGCTGAAAAGCCAAGAAGAAATGGTCATGACAGGCAATCAGCGGGGTGTCGCGTGTCGGATAGTGAAATCATAATCTTGCAACTGGAGTACCCAGCGCTCGAGCTTTCCGCGACGATCTCTGGCGGTCCTGATCCACTGTGCGTGTTTGTGATCGCTTTTGACATGAGCATTTCAGACAAGCAAATATAACCCCAAATTACAGATGGCCCGGAAAATCGCTTACCACATTTTCTCAGTCGTAGAATACGTCTGCTCCGCAGCTGACCAGATTGTCTGCTTACTCTTTGCTCCACATCATATAAAAGGTGCCAGTGTCATGACCTTCAGTCTACCGACAAGGCAGCGAGGACATATCATCCTAATGATCATCATCCTGCTCATCATCATCATCATCACCATCAACATCCTCATCGCCATCATCAAAAACATCATCCTGGTCATCATCATCGTAATCATCCTGATCATCATCCTAATCATCTTCATGATCATGTTCATTAACCTCCTCATCATCATCAGCATCATCATCTCCCTCCACATCACGATCCTGAACATCAGCAGCAGCAGCAACAGCACTAGAACGACATCAAGAAAACAATGTTATCCTCATCAGTACCATCATCCTGCTCATCAACCTCATCATCATCATCCAGATGTTGATCATCATCATCATGATCATCAACATCAGTGGCAGCTGTAGCACTTAAGTGACATCTAGGTATCAATGTTATTCATTTCATACTACTCAAACGAGCACTCAAACGAATATATATCAGCATCACCATCGTCATCGTCATGAACATCATCAGCATGTGTTGCCTTCATGAGGGTTCTATGGTGTCCACAGTTATGAAAACGCATCAATCAAACGAATATCTGGTTTGACGGCAAACCAATGAGACGCGTCAAAGCCAAACAACGTAGCGCGTTTCTAAATTCTAGTTGCCACTGCATAGCGAAAATTGTACGTAATATTTACTTGGGATTGTTTGCATTATCGTCGTAGGCGAAGGAAATAAAGTTCTCACCTGGAGCATTGTTTTGACGCAGGATTTGATACGCGTGGCACACGTCCGCCTGAATGGGAACACGAATGACCCGTGAATTAAGGATAACAGGCGGTTTGGTGCATGGAGGCTAAAGAAGGCATGCACTGTGTAGAATATTCCATACTTGGTGGAGTATCATATATCCCAACAGTATTTGGATGCATTATCCCAAGAACAGGAAGCATGATTCTACTCTGGAAGGACTTGTGTGGACCATAGTTCCACATTCAGTCAAGTGTACGAACAAAGACCTGCTCACCGAAGCTGTACAAAATTGGTATCGCATGGCTTCGAAAATACGTGCGAATCTTCCGTTCACTAGTGTACTAGATAAACAGAGACATTGTGACGAAACTCAGTGGCAATAAATTATTACCCACTGAATCTTAAGAATGGATACACACGCACTGATTATGCGTAACATTTTCAACACGATTCTCGTATAACCCGATGCAAGTGATAGACGAACGGACGAACGAATTTGACCAAGATAGATTTGTTTATTCCAAAAACTTGCTCTCAACAAGTATTATAGATTTATCCGCTCACATTGCCTAGCAATTGCGTGACCGCCAAAGTTGTTTGTACATCAGTGGTTTTTGCTGAGATTTCTGAGACCTGGTTTGTGTAACAGGTCACTCTAGGCTACGGCCTTGCGGGGCCTGTGAGCCTTCCTCTGATAGGATGAGGCTACAATGTTAGGTCAG
>NW_008752226.1:13076-14310 GCF_000715545.1 Opisthorchis viverrini | reverse complement strand
CCTCAAACGTTTGCTATTCACTCATTGCGTAAATCGCCAATTTCGTGACATTCCTGGTTGATCTAGGTGAGTGCGTAGCAAGATTTTCTTTTTATTGTTTTTTTTCAGGAAGCGGTGATCGACTCTTATAAACGATATAAGCTAACATTTGTTTTGATGCTCTAAAGCTATTCTTTGCATTGATGAAAATATGCTTTAGAATTCGGACGGCTCACATGAACATGATAGCATGTTTGGTTTTTGGGCGACTGGAAATGAATTGAACCGATGTGTTTTCAATAACAGTTTGATTTTCGCGGATTCGTGCAAAACGTGAACTTGTCAACAACCAAGACGTATCCACAGACCCTTTTGCCGCCTTTGGGTGCTGCTGCCCGTTGCCTACATGCTTACGGCGGAATGACAAGTCTAGGTCGATGACTGTAACCAATGTCCTGCGGGTATGCTTTAGAGATCTAGAGAATACTGACTCCATTTTCTGTATGACCGGCCCACTTCACTCAATTACATTCAGATGGAATGAACACTCGAGAAATCCGGTGTAACGACGACCGGATCCCTGAATCTCATTCGCAAATGACCTAAACCTACTGCGACTTCCAAACCCCCCGATTGGACGATTTGACTGTCAACCAGACAAGCAGGAACATACAATGACCAATGCCGAACCAACCCTGATCCGAAAGACTGGATTCAATTCAATTCAAGTGTGCGCGATGCTTTTTGTTTGTTCTGTTGCTTTTCGGTGAGTCCTTTTCCAAAACTTGGGCGCTGTGGCGATNTGACGCAGGATTTGATACGCGTGGCACACGTCCGCCTGAATGAGAACACGAGTAAACCGTGAATTAAGGATACCAGGCAGAGTGAGGCATGGAGGCCAAAGAAGGCAAGCATTGCATAGAATATTCCATACTTGGTGGAGTATCGTTTATCCCAACAGTATTTGGATGCATTATCCCAAGAACAGGAAGCATGATTCTACTCTGGAAGGACTTGTGTGGACCATAGTTCCACATTCAGTCAAGTGTACGAACAACGACCTGCTCACCGAAGCTGTACAATATTGGTATCACATGGCTTCGAAAATACGTGCGAATCTTCCGTTCACTAGTGTACTAGATAAATAGAGACATTGTGACGAAACTCAGTGCCAATAAATTATTACCCACTGAATCTTAAGAATGGATACACACGCACTGATTATGCGTAACATTTTCAACACGATTCTCGTATA
>NW_008752226.1:12195-12913 GCF_000715545.1 Opisthorchis viverrini | reverse complement strand
ACACCTGGTTTTTGTAACACTTCACTCTAGTCTACGGCCTTGCGGGGCCTGTGAGCCTTCCTCTGATAGGATGAAGCTACAATGTTAGGTCAGGGGATTAGTGGGAGCTTGAAAACCATTGAATTCGTGTGTTATACAACACCATACCTTCCACCCACAGGCCGACATTTCANCCAAAAACTCTCATGAACGAGACATTCAATTGGGTTTGCCAGTGTCAGCCCATCAAAACTAAATAAGTGCGTGAATGTATAATCTGTATTTTTACGGTAAAGCCACCTGGAAAAAGACCACTTGAATGAACGTTCAAAGGTAGACGCGCAAGATGCATTAAACATGTTTTTCGTGGGTTGAAGTTTACTTTTTACAAAAGACCCATGATCCATTTAAAATATACATCGAATTTATTAACTTGACGTTGGTGGTTGCTGCAAAGGGACACCAAAATATCACAGGGATTGTACCGGTTGGACAATGACTTCATCCACCCATATGAAACTGGTCCTGCAGCGAAAGCGACATTAATCGACGAAAGCTGGGTTTTGTTCTATCATCGGCTAAAAGCTTCTTGGTTAGAGTCATGGGCTCTTTCCATAGAAAGATCGCGAAGTGAGCAAGCATAAACCAAGCTTCGAAGTTCGTTCTATGTAAATGGTCAACGCCGGTTTAAACCATATATATGATTGACATTTTGAATGCTATTTCACAAGATCCATGC
>NW_008752226.1:9209-10571 GCF_000715545.1 Opisthorchis viverrini | reverse complement strand
GGCGTTGGAACCAGTGGCCAGGACAACCCAGTTCTCAGACGGCTGGTTGTTAAATATGGATGACAAAATGTGGACACCGGTGGATTCCAAACATCCAACGTGATCGATGCACAACAGGAACGCGCGAATAAGCAAACAACGACGCATCATATCCCGGTTTATTTGAAACTTCATTCGCCTCGAATTTTATACCGTGCGTCTCTTGTGAGTTGCATTTGCCTTACAAATGTATGTCGATCATGTGAGAAAGGTATTCACCACAAATCTAAAAGCGCTGCGGTGCATATTTTATGCTAATCGAGGTATGATCAAGCATTTTCATCGGCTTGTTCAGTGGCTGATCATTTGCTCAATGTTTTCTCAACAATGCTTGCATATTGACGATTTGGGGTGTTTTCTAAAACAAATGTGGATTGAACGCCTGTGTTCTTCAGACAGCATTGTGCAGCAAACTGAATCTGCAAACTGGTTTCCTGTAGCGGCTGGATTATGAGTACCTTTACTGAGAAATTTGGCCCATGGAGACATCATTACGGATTTTAGTATCAAAGTGTCATAGTTGAAATATGTATTTGGCAAATTTGTTTTTGCCGTGCGTCGAGATAAGTCTTGACGAACTTATTGGATACTCAAACGTTTGCTATTCACTCATTGCGTGAATCGCCAATTTCGTGACATTCCTGGTTGATCTAGGTGAGTGCGTAGCAAGTTTTTCTTTTTTTTGTTTTTTTTTTCAGGAAGCGGTGATCGACTCTTATAAACGATATAAGCTAACATTTGTTTTGATGCTCTAAAGCTATTCTTTGCATTGATGAAAATATGCTTTAGAATTCGGACGGCTCACATGAACATGATAGCATGTTTGGTTTTTGGGCGACTGGAAATGAATTGAACCGATGTGTTTTCAATAAGAGTTTGATTTTCGCGGATTCGTGCAAAACGTGAACTTGTCAACAACCAAGACGTATCCACAGACCCTTTTGCCGCCTTTGGGTGCTGCTGCCCGTTGCCTACATGCTTACGGCGGAATGACAAGTCTAGGTCGATGACTGTAACCAATGTCCTGCGGGTATGCTTTAGAGATCTAGAGAATACTGACTCCATTTTCTGTATGACCGGCCCACTTCACTCAATTACATTCAGATGGAATGAACACTCGAGAAATCCGGTGTAACGACGACCGGATCCCTGAATCTCATTCGCAAATGACCTAAACCTACTGCGACTTCCAAACCCCCCGATTGGACGATTTGACTGTCAACCAGACAAGCAGGAACATACAATGACCAATGCCGAACCAACCCTGATCCGAAAGACTGGATTCAATTCAATTCAAGTGTGCGCGATGCTTTTTGTTTGTTC
>NW_008752226.1:1747-8733 GCF_000715545.1 Opisthorchis viverrini | reverse complement strand
GAGTTAGAGTCAGTTTATCCCCCCCCCCCCCCGCCCCAAAGCCGATGATCACGGAACCTTTGATGAACAGAGATAAACGAAATCTGTGAATTCTGCATCAAACTGTCCTAATTTGAAAATGCAAATTCAAAGTATTCGGATTCATTATGAAGCAAGATCCTCCTCCTAAGCAATCTACCGTAAATTTTAGTCATCCACACTAACCAACAAACATGAAAATCACACTGAACACCCAGCACTCATGAAGTCGGCAAGTCATCGGAAATCACCCGGAGTGGTTCCCTGACTGGCTTAAAATCCAATGAAACTACATACTCGCTCACTTGGCTTGAGGAAGCTTTTGTGTCAAAGCAAAACTTTGCCCAGCAATAAATTTAAAGACTGTTTACCAAACCTCTGCAAAACGATGACCTCTCGATCAGTCTCAAACATTTTCCAATTGATTGGACAAGAAACTTATTTTCGGCTGCTGAGGACCAGGATTCATGGAGGTTTAAGCTACATGAGCGGCATCGGTAAACATATTATCAGCATAGCAAAGTGTTTGGTCTTCGGAAATTTGCAGGGTTGAATCTTCCTGGAGATTCGTGAAAAGCGGGAGTTGTGAGCGCTTCTCGACTTGGCGGTATAGACTGACTTTACTGATGTGATTTGGTTTCTGTCAGTGATTGAAAATTGGCGCTATATCCGGTCCAACTGAGAGCTTATTGCTCTATTGATCAGCGGGTCTTTGTCCAACATTTACATGGTTGTTCAGTAGACGAGCTAAGGAACGAGCACTAGACCGATCTAGTGAAGGGTTTCGTCTAATAAAATGCAACAGATTATTCAAAACACATTCTTAAAATTTTTCGCATAAAAGGCATAAAAGCCCGGATTTGAAACACAGTCAATGATATTTCAAGCCTCAACCACTTAATCATCCTGAGCTTCGAAGTCATTTGCAAATTCAAGAAGCAATTTTCTACGGATGAGATGAAGCTTGAACTTGTTCCTTGAAAGAGACTGACATGAACGCGAATGAAATCGGTTACCAACCCTAAATTTCAGCGTCTCCAACTTGGGTTAGTTTCAAAGGAATCTTGTCAAAATCTGCGACTATTGCGAGAGGTTCTATGGGTACGAATAAACACAATTTCTAAAATTCTACACACAACTTCTCTATGTTCAAACCAGGGTCTCATGATTATAGTCGGTTGTGGTTAATGCTCACCCAGATATCGAGACTTTGGTGGCATTGATTTGTGTAATTTTTTGCCGATTTTCTGGAGGAGACTACATGTTTATGCGAGAGAGCCTTGTTTCTGGACGTGGATTTGTTGTTCAGCAAAATTGATAAGAGCTTCTGTTTGCTGCCCAGTTAAGGATACTTCAACCGAATTATTGTAAACTACTTGCAATGCTTGAGTAGGTGAATAAGTGGATCAATTTGTGTATTCAATTTCGGACGACCGCAAGTTTTCCAAAATTTCCGTAACTACATAGGTGACCGCGACCAGATAAATTATCGCAGTCTTATATGTGCTTATTTATTTTCATGTGGCATTAGGTAGTTATCGCTCCGCTGAAGGTGTGCTCCATTTGACCCTTTAGATCAGCCATCTCTGAGAAACATCAAAATGCAACGGGGCAACGCAATATACACTAAAGCTTATTTGTGAAATCACAGTGTTTTTTCGTATATCGGACTCTCCTTAAATTTGCATCAGCTTTGCACCATTTGACGCATCCTCTGTCTCCTGCCCCATGCCCTATACAGTGGTTCGACAGTGAAACGTTAGACAGTTCAGCGACTTGATAAAGTTCAGTGTTGAGGTACGTTTAAGTCGAGTGAAATTCAGACCTTGACTACTCGTCGTTCTGATGATCTCATACCAACGCTTGTCAGCTCGACTGATCCGAAACTGTTCTCCACACGCTCAAAAGTTCAGCGGCTTTTATTCAGTTAACACTGATATACTTGGTGATTGCTTCCGCCTCGGCTATCAGTCTCTGTGTTGTGGACCGTAATCCCCGCCTCAGAACCTCAACATTTTCTAAGTATATCATGTGCGTTTTCCGCAATTGACAGGGCTTACAGTAAAGCTTGATATTCATCTGCGTTGCTCGGCAATCTGTTAATTTTTCTACCATCTCCTAGCCGTCTGTTCTATTGCAGTCGTTATACTTAAATTCTTAGAAGAAGTCCTTGGTTCTGTTTGCTGGGAGGCAATCCTTCAACTGCATTAGTGCAGAGCGCAGTATTTTCTCTCTAGTATTCTACCCTTATGTTAGCCGTGTTTAGAATTCTTCGAATGTCGTCGCAATAACAGCGGACTTGATCCATTCCCTGTTAGGTTTCTCTACCGGTACCTACACACATCGCAATTTATGCCTAACCAAGCTAGCTATATATCCATTGCCCAAACGTTTGTTCTGTACTCCAATATTTGGTCGCTGTCCGATCAACCTCTTCCGTGCACAGGGCCCTTAGACGCTTAAATTTTAATGAGGAAATGCTAGAGTATACCGATCAGACGAGTAGCTTCAATCTGCCCCAGTGTCGGGGGGCTTCTCGTAGACTGTGTTCTTTAGTTTCCCCCACGTTGTGTCATGCAGTCTAAAATGAGCAGTGCAAACCACTTTTACTACTCCATGCTAAATTGGTTCCGTGGACGCAGTTCATTCAGACAGTTGTAAACTTCACTAATGTTATTTCATCATGACGAAAGTGGCATCTATATACGGCCAGAATATCTTAGGTGTCTATGAGAATCCGGCTAAGGTTCTCTGTTCAAATTTGTTCCGTATATATAGTTGTCTAAACCGGGAGTCTTGGAGAGATCATTCCTAAACCTTGTTCTTGAGTATAAACCACCGAGCCAAAAACGAACTGGGTGAGATTCAGACATGCTTTTATACCATCCACTACTGCAAGCTGTGTCCGCCCTGAAATGATGGTGTCTGCCAATANGTCCCTGCACGTGGCCCGCGGTCCTCGTCTCAAAACCTCAACAATTTCTAAGTGTATCCTGTGTGTTTTCCGCAATAGACAGGGCTTACAGTAACGCCTGATATTCACCTGTGTTCTCGGCGGCCCGTTAGCCTTTCTAACATACTCTCTGATTCTGATGTGTAGTTCCCTGGCTGTCTGTCCTGGTGTAGTCGTTATACTTAATTTCTTAGAGGAAGTCCTTGGTTCTGTTTCCGGGCGTGGATACGTGAACTCCATTAATGCAGAGCGCAGTGTTTTTCCTCTATGGAAACCTGCACTTCTGATAGTCGTGTTTAGAATTCTTCAAATGAACTCGGGTGTCCCTGGTGTATACGGAATAAAAGCGGTCCTGATCCGTTCCCTGTTATGTTTCTCTACCGTTGCCAACAGCCCTAGCAATTGACGCCTTACTTAGCTAGCCCAAAATTTTGTTCTTTACTTCAATTTTGGTCGCTGTCCGATCAACCTCTTCCTTGCACAGGGCACTTACACGCTTAAACGTTAATGAGCAAATGCTAGATAGTACCGATTTCGGATGCTCAGATTAGTAGCTTACATCCGCCCCCGTGTCGGGTGGCTTCTCGTACACTGTGGTCTTTTGTTTCACCCGAACTTATGTGTGATGCACTCTAAAAATTCCAGTACAACCAAAGTTCCCTACTCCATACTAAATTGGTTCCGTGGACGCAGTTCATTCAGACAGTTGTAAACTTCACTAATGTTATTTCATCATGACGAAAGTGGCATCTATATACGGCCAGAATATCTTAGGTGTCTATGAGAATCCGGCTAAGGTTCTCTGTTCAAATTTGTTCCGTATATATAGTTGTCTAAACCGGGAGTCTTGGAGAGATCATTCCTCAACCTTGTTCTTGAGTATAAACCACCGAGCCAAAAACAAACTGGGTGAGATTCAGACATGCTTTTATACCATCCACTACTGCAAGCTGTGTCCGCCCTGAAATGATGGTGTCTGCCAATATCTGTTACTAGCCTGTTGCTGAAGAGTCTGCTCTTGTAACATTTGAACGAAAACAATTCACATTGCAACTAAGAAAAATATCATCTAGTTCAATGGGGACACCCGCTACTTGGTTGGCGAGGTCAGGCAAATTCCTAATCTAAGCACTAGATTTTATAGTGAGGAGATTTAAAACAACGTTCATGTAGCTTACGCGGTGAAGAACCTATTACGTTTACTATCTGTTGCACCGAAAGGCCTAATTGATGGATTTTTGGAAGGCCAAAAAGTCGGATGGTGCTCAAGCGCTTCGCTGAATCACTCACTAGAGGAAGCCTTGATGATCGATGAGGGAATCGGCAGGGAATTTCGACACTTTCATCCTGGGTGCAACAACCCAGCACTTAGCAAGGACTAACGGATTGCCAGAGCCGGGGTAAGTCGCTTGTTAGGAGGTGGTTTCTAGTAAGTTCCAAGCGCAATGCAATACGATTCAACTGGTTAGGGCAACGCAATGACAATGGGAGCAATGCAATAACGGTTCCCGGTTATTCTTGTTATCGCATGATGGGATTTCGGGCGGATTTTCAGACAACACAACCACTCGTGTAAAACCAAATTTCCGATCGGAGTTTAGCATTCGATACGACTTGATCTGTGCGTTAAGCGAGTAACTGTAGCCGATCGTTTGTCTAGGCAGTATTCGCCGAAATATCGTACCCAGAAAAGGCCCAAATCTTCGGGTTGGGTGCCAGCATGTAGCTTACGCGGTGAAGAACCTATTACGTTTACTATCTGTTGCACCGAAAGGCCTAATTGATGGATTTTTGGAAGGCCAAAAAGTCGGATGGTGCTCAAGCGCTTCGCTGAATCACTCACTAGAGGAAGCCTTGATGATCGATGAGGGAATCGGCAGGGAATTTCGACACTTTCATCCTGGGTGCAACAACCCAGCACTTAGCAAGGACTAACGGATTGCCAGAGCCGGGGTAAGTCGCTTGTTAGGAGGTGGTTTCTAGTAAGTTCCAAGCGCAATGCAATACGATTCAACTGGTTAGGGCAACGCAATGACAATGGGAGCAATGCAATAACGGTTCCCGGTTATTCTTGTTATCGCATGATGGGATTTCGGGCGGATTTTCAGGCAACACAACCACTTGTGTAAAACCAAATTTCCGATCGGAGTTTAGCATTCGATACGACTTGATCTGTGCGTTAAGCGAGTAACTGTAGTCGATCGTTTGTCTAGGCAGTATTCGCCGAAATATCGTACCCAGAAAAGGCCCAAATCTTCGGGTTGGGTGCCAGTTCTCTTCGCACCGTCCTAAGATAGTGTGTTAAAATTGTTTCCGCATTCCACAAGAATACTAAAGAAAGACTCAGCCTCAGGTTTTGATAGTGTAAAATATATTTGGGATTTTTTCCGTGAAAATTTCTTCATGCAAATGGAGACATTTTATGCCCAAAAGATAAGAAACCCCGTGAAGCCATTTCATCCTTACTGGGAATCATCAGCGGTGCGCATTTCACGAACATCCAGTTAGTGTCGAACCAAACTCGTGACCGTCCAAATAGTACATTAAGCACCTGACCGTGTTAAGTCCCGATCGGGGAACCGTTAGTGTGATTAGCTCTCACCGGGGTTGGACATATTGCCGATCAGTGACCAATATCGGGAGAGAAGTCCCGCAATTCTGTAAATTATGTTTTAAGTAAAGCCAATCTCAACTGAAAATCCGCGAGTCACTCTACAGCAATTTCACCATATTTGATATTCATCAAAAATGCGCAACTCACAAAACAGGTTTTGAATATCAGTTGTCTACTACTGCGATCAAAGTTAGAAAAATCACATCTACATTTCCATTGGACGACCTAATCGGCAGACAAAATGGACGGTACTCCGAAAAAGTATAATAGCAGTGCCACTTTTTCTTGGGTATATTGTGCCGGAGACTGGTTAACCGCAGTAAGATTATTTCGACAACTAGTCTCATTTGCAAACGATTTCTAATTTGACGGGAACTTCAAGAAGGGCGAAAGGTGTCGTGGGTTGTCCAAGAGTTTTCAACAACGTCATGGGTAATGTAACTAAAACAACAGCGCATTGCTTTCCTCGAATATCGTGCCGACTGGAATACTAAGCAGTTTTGTGCACCTCATTCGGTTGATGCGGACGATCACAAACAACAGTTCAACTGGATTCATCTGAGTCTCCTGTGAAAACCGAATTCATGTGCAAATGAGCCATGTACTCGAAATCCGTCCTTTTTCGTTCAAATAGAATATGGGGTAGATGCAAACTCTGGGGCCGATAACGGGATGAGCTGTCGAAAGAATTCCGGCAAACGTGTGTGAAGTGTGACTTCCAGAATATACATAATCAATACGCACGCCACCCGGAGCCTAGCTTCCTCCCGGTGATACATCAAAAATAATTCTCTAGCTAGACAGACCACATGAACTTGACCGAGGTGCACAATATCTGGCTCATTGATTTCCAGGTGACTCAACGTTTTACTCATTAGTCTACAGCGACATGTATACGGAATATCTGTAATATCCGTTTTGAAATTTATGTACCTGCGAATGCAGGGAAGCCCTTCGCCGCGAATGTGTTTATCAGAAAAACCGAAATGCACGTTTGCGGACAATGGGACAAAAAATTAAAACAGTTTCACGCACCTTGTTTTTAAAAATACGTATTATCCGTCTTCTTCTTGAACGCGTCTTCTCGAACTTCTCTGGATATACACTGATTATCAGGCATCGTTGGCACCGTTTGGCCGCCTGCAACTCCTTGATCGTGGCCGCCCCTACAAGATGAGCCCTAAGAAGGGTAAACCGGTCGTTGTCTGTCGACGAATTTCAGAAACCTTATAAGTAGCGCACTACAAATATACACGTACCGCGATATCTCGAATATCGTAGCGGCCGAACCATCGGCGGCCTAGTGCAGCAAACTCAGTTGCTTGGAAATACCACAAACGAGATTTTCATCTGGGTTCCGGGTGTGTCTCTCAAAAAACCAAATTAGTTTGCAAATGAGTG
>NW_008752226.1:0-1097 GCF_000715545.1 Opisthorchis viverrini | reverse complement strand
TTTGAAATCCTTGCAAGCTAGCTGTAGTATAGTGCTCACCAAGGAACCTGTCTTCGACGCCACTCAGGTTTGAAGATAGCACATTTCTTGGTGTTCGCTAGCTCGTCTGGCAGCGAACCAACCGCTCGTGCCTCACCTTAAGTCCCAGCAGTGTCAACGAACGCCGAGTTGTCGTTGAATTACCGGACCGTAAATTGGAATGCCGCTGACCCTATGTTTGTTGACATTCTGGATTAATCCTAGCACTCCCGATATTTCAAGGTGTTGAGCTTACGTTCCGAATGCTGTCAGCTATCTGTCAAGGCGGAGGACCTGGAGAATACGGCGATCACGGTTGAGAATATTCTATGGTAATTTAAACGGATGCCGTTTTGTTTGTCTGGGTCACTCACAATAACCGTAGCCTAGATGAGCAATGTCAATCATTTTTCCCACTTTACATCAACCACGGATACTGCGCTCTTGACATAGTGTGCAGTCATCTAAGCGCTTATTATATACAAGTGATCGACCACGAGGATATTAATTCTTGAAGCGGTGAGGCATAGAACATTTGAAGCAGCAGCCCGTTCGAGAGTGCCTCTGTATATCCGTCTTCATGGATGCAAGCTGTTCTTCTAGTTAGTCCATTTTATTATTCAGCTCCTCCATTTTTGAAACCTCCCTGTTCTTCTGCGACTGCATCTTGTCCAGCGTCGCCCGTGGCAGATGCTCCAGATGTTCTACACTCAGCTGATCACTTGCTACTCGGAAAATATTTGAGCAGTATAAGGATGTGAAGAATGGAAGAAAAAATGATCAAGCAGCGTGGTTAAATTACTATGTTAAAGAAACAATTAATGGATGCGAATAGACGACAAATTCAAACTTCGAACGAATTCACGTTTTCTGCATCCATCAGTGTCTTGGTGGTTTAAAATTTGGGAAGTGCGAATATTGAGGACGGAAGCATTCCATATATTCATGCCCTAACATGCGAGGGAAGTGTGCTTTATCTGCGGTAACATAAGGCATATTCAATTTTGACTGTGAAATCATTAGCTGAAGACATCTCCGGACAACTCCGAAATTTACACCAATAAAGGCTGATGATGGTA
>NW_008752225.1:188313-190023 GCF_000715545.1 Opisthorchis viverrini | reverse complement strand
CATGGATCCTGTGAATGAGCATTCATAATATCAACCACACATGGCTTAAATTCAGCGTTGACCAGCCAAAAAGAACGAATTTCCAAGCTTGATTTATTCTTGTTTGCTTCACTAACTTTGTGTGGAAGTAGCTCATAAATTTATGCAAGAAACCTCTGGCCGATGATAACACAAAATCCAGCCTTAATCGAACAACGTCGCTTCCACTGGTGAACCAGTTTCATATGGGTGAAGGAAATCATTGTTTAACTGTTACACCCTCTGTGATATTTTAGTGTTGTTTTGCAGCAATCACCAATGCCAAGTGGATAACTTCTTTGTAAATCATAAACGGATCGTGGGTCTTTTATAGAAAGTACACTTCAACGCGTCAGACAACAGGTCTAATGATTGTGGCGTAACTACCTTTGAACTTTCTCGTCAGTGGTCTTTTTTCAGGTAGTTTTACCTTAAAACACAGATTATACATTCACAGACTAATTTGATTTTGACGGGCTGAGCCAACCGAACCCGGATAAAAGTCTCGTTCATGAGGGTGTTTTGCAAGTCACGCCCAATCTGCATTCAAGTCTTGATTAAGATTTAGAGGAATTTGGGAACTGCTTTATTGTTTATTTCAGGCGATGTGAGGTCTCCCTGTTGGAAAATTCCATGGTCTCTATGATTTACTGATGCGCCGAAATGATCGGACGATAGCAGTATGTGTTCAGCGCAATATTCGATAAATCGAAATGTCTATTAGACCAGTCATTTCTTGCGCCCCTAGATGTCTAAAAATCAACTGGCCACTTCACATTCCGATGGGAGTCCAATAAGTTTTCATTTCAGTGGCAGAAACACCTACCGTCGCAGTTAATATCGACGAAGACTGCTAATTAAGAACTGACTCGATAACCTCAATTAAAATATATCTAATCTAAACAAGATTTACTGCGACCAACAACGTTCATCCAAGAACCCTCTCCATGTGGTTTACAACAAATATCTCGACGGGTAGATAGATAGATGAATAGAGAGATAGATAGATAGACAGATAGATAGATGGATAGATAGATAGATAGATAGATAGATAGATAGATAGATAGATAGATAGATAGATAGATAGATAGATAGATAGATAGATAGATAGATAGATTGATTGATTGATTGACTGATTGATTGATTGATTGATCGATTGATAGAGAGATGGAGAGAGCTAGACTGATAGATAGATAGAAAAACAGTCAATCCGACAGACTAACTGACTAACTGTGTGACTGGCACACAGAATGAGAGACAGACAGACAGACAGCTGTATGGAGAGACACGTGTTTAGATGGATAGCGGCCAATCTACATAAACACAGCGGAGCGGGCGAATCGTAGATCAAACACATCGGGCGTCCGTCTATTGCCTGTTGCATGATCAATGATAATCGAGCTGATGTCGAAAGCCTATTAGTCCAACTGGCAAGCATTGTGTCGGTTGCAATTATCCGCCGATTCCATGTTAAACCGTCTGACGGAACATCGTGTTTTCCACTGACCATGGAAAGAGCACAGAAATTATCACCTGCTAAAATCAAGCTGCCACATGAGAGATAAGGCCATGTTCCATATATTCAGCGAAATCTATGAGAAGTTTAGGGATGTTATACGTACTCCAAACTAATATGCAGAGGAATGAATTTCGTCAGTAATGCGCGTTACCCTGGCAACCGAGTGATTTTTT
>NW_008752225.1:89280-183181 GCF_000715545.1 Opisthorchis viverrini | reverse complement strand
TGTTGGGTCGAGCCACTGAGTCTAATGACGTTTCGGCGGGAGGGATGCTCACGTCTCCACTTAGCAAGCTGCCATGGCGTGCGCTGCATAGCGATACTCATATTCCAGTTCAAATCCAATGTAAATTAGGCGTAAAACTATATAAACTTCTGTCTCACTTTATCGGTTCGAAAATTCCACTAGTTTTTAAGATCATTAGTTGTTTCAATGTGAGCCACTTTGTTGTCAGCAAATAAGAGTGAACGAAACTATGGCCCTGTTTATAAAAAGATCGAGTTTCCGAAGTAGAACAGGGTCAAAATAAATTTGCCGTGAGTCGCTACACCGTGAGGACAAATTAGACGGATACGGTATCGGGTTCTACCACCGAAACCCAAACATATAATTCCCAAAACATCATTACTCTGCGGCATCTGCTTTAATGACGCTACATAGTTCATAGCTTCATTTCGCACCTGGGAGCAGAAAACATATACTGTCGATACCACATCGAGTTTTTTGTCAGAGGGCTACCTGCCTAAATGTTTCACAAACTGCTGAATAGTTTGGAGGAACTTACCCACGGGTAAATCAATCTACGACGTGTTGCTCGAAAGCATTATTATCAGTGGAACAGTGGGTGTGAAATTCAGTGAGTGAGTCAGTTACAGGAGTGATAGGCCTGATACGGCCCCATTGATTTGTTTGAGTTTGTTTCAAATGTGCTCAAAGGTAAAAGTATCTTTCACTCAATAGTTTAAAGCCCCTAGACTTGTGAGCGGCCATATACGTCCCAATGTTTAGTATCTGGTTCACCCAATACTAGGGGTCATTTCCTTAATAGTTATCATTTGTTCATTTGTGGCCCTCGGTTTAACTAACAGAGCAGCTGGCATGTATCTTCAAAGTACAATAAGATTAATCAATTTTTTAAATCTTGTTAGCGGAGGCAACCATGATCGCTGCAGTGCGCAGTGTGCCTTTCGCTCGACTGTTTTTCAACAGTGAAAAATTCTTGTTGGAGTATCATAATGGCACCAAATACACCAGCCAGGTGAAAGCCAGACCAGGCGCACGCGCGTGCAGAAAAGTGCCGGGCGTTAAATGTCGTTGGACAACTAAGATACTGATATGATCAATCGATTGAACAAAAAAACAACTAAGTCATTTGGCGTTAGCAAGATTTTGCAAAAAGGTGATATTAAGGTAATCTTTAAGAAGTTAACGGTATCTAAAGACGGGGGCGATTCTTAAGTAGTATCTTTAGATGCAGAGTAAAATTTTCGAAGTGGTTGAAATCCCATTGAAAATTTGTTCATTTTGCGACTAACGATATATCGTCAGAAGTGTGTTTTGTGGGGAATCACAATGGAAGCACAAGATGTTCCATTTCTGGCGCCAGCAAATTCGTCTGTGTTATGATAGAGAGCGGAATGACTGAAAGGGGATCGTTCGGCCTTCAGCATTAAACATTCTAATTTCAATTTACGTGTGACTGCACGAAATGATAAAAACTCGCAGAGGATGTCTTGCGCTCGGGGTATTCAGGCAGAACTTGGAACATGTTAAAAATTCTTTTAATTTTTTACCTGTAGGGGTGGTACATGGGGTAAATATTCCCCAGTTCTTCATTTTTTGCCTCCCGGAAGCGGGCCTAGTTATTCTGAAGATTAGCGTTGCTATTTATTTCAGCCTCCGAATGCGCTTTCTTTAATTAGGACCAGGTTTTTCGTTGTTCACTGATGGCCAAATCCAGTACCAGTAATTTTCATAAAACAAACTATTCACAAGGTTCCTGAAAACACTTGACAGCCCACAACCGGATTCGCCTCCCTTTGGACTAAGCAAGTAGGTTCAGTCATCGAGTTTCCGTCCACCTTATGTTTTACTTGAACCGAAATTGATCTGATTTCAATCGATCGCACGAATTTTGACTACAAGGGCGAAACCGGTCGTGGGATTTGAGAATATCTTGCCAACTGAAACATGATGCGGCCTTTGTGGAGCACATTAGCTGAGAAATATCAGTTGGGTCCTCGGTGGAAACCAAATTGATTTGAAAATGACTTCACTTGTTGAAATGGTACCAGTTGCTCATCAGTCTAATCGATGATCAACCCAATCTTATTTCGATAATCTTTCAGTTGACGAAGACACACCAGGTGAGAGAAAGCGAAGGAGGTTCATCAGTTAATGATATAACGTTTATGGTTTGGAAACCCGTCTTCCAAAAGAACAAAAAAACCTTAAACAATATAGAGCATTAGGCATGCCAACACAAGCAACCGAAGCTGTAGAAATTATACCAAAATCTTGCAAAACTTGCGTCCAATGTCTTCCACACAATTATATACGCCACAACGCAGAGACCAAGTTGTCAGCTGGTGCAAAATTATCACTCTGAAATGAAGAAAGAGGTATTTTTTAAATCCAGTTCTCTTATTTTCTGTCAACGGTGAATCCAAACTTGGTATAATTGTGCGTGACCTTTTGTGGCATAATCGCCATTTTTTGGATTTCCTTTTCCCAAATTGCACTTGATCGGAATTCACCAGTAATTGATCGTTGATTTGTGAAGTTATTGAGTCACTCACCTGAACGTTTTGTAGAGGTGAGCATATTCTCAAGAGTTCAATTAGGTTACAAGTTACAGGAGATTCTGCGCATGCGCCTAGCAACACGCCCGACGGTATTACTTCATTACGAATAGGATTACAGTCCAAAGCAACAGAAACAGGTGATCTGCCTCACGTGTCATACTCGACAGGTGCATTGTCCCGATATGATCTTATCTTCAGCCATCATCTCAGTGTCAGTGCTACTACAAACTGGCAATCTGCCTGCTGACAAATGTGTGCAGGTGAATTTGTAAGAAAAAAAGATAGAGAAAATATACCCGCTTCATCGGATCTTAATCTCTTCTATTTTCCAGTTGAGCAAGGTGCAGATTCGGAAGAAGGCGCAGCAAGCGTCGCGAACTAACGTTTGCCAAGGGTTTGTAACACTTTGTTGTTGCCTTCACAATTGCCTCGCAAAATGCAAATACATTATACACCTTCATAAACTAAGGCGTTATTCGCAAAACCTCGGAACCTAGACAACATATGGTCCAAGATTTAGCTTTAAATGTCATCGTGTATGGCACTGAGCCTACTGAAATATATGACATCTTTGTTTCGCGAAGGTGTTTGAGTTCGCTTCATGTTATCTGGCCGGACAGTGCGATTCCACTCCCAATACCCGTTATTTCAGGTTTGGAGCGAGAATATCTGTCAACAATTACGGAGCCATGTTATTGGCCAAAAAAACATGATTGTTTTAACCGGTCGCACTTCATTTTTGCCTCTGGGCTCATAAAGACACAAAAGAAAAAGACCTCAAAGACTTGAAAAGACGGGGCATAAAGAACAAAGAAACACATAAAGGCTGGTTGTTAGCTGAACACACAATCTCGCTGATATCCACTGATCAGCATCACAAAAGAAGTGTATATTAACACACATTTCCGTCTAAACAAAGAGCAAGTTGCATGCATCGACTATCACGTCCTGATCCCTTTGGCATAAAAACAATCACCGTTATAAAATGACGGTCTGATTCTGCTATTGTAGGCGCCCATCGATGGGCAGTTTCCTTCAGTTGCTGGTGTTTCTGCATTAATTGCGGAGGCCCTCAGTATTTGCACAATGTAATTGAGTTTTAAGAAGCTATGACTTATCCCGGATGAACCAAAACAGACAGAAGAATGAGTCCACAATACCGGTCTAAACGTTCGAGCCCCATATGGGCATCCAGGGGTCTCTGTGATCTTAGAAAAATAATTCGCCAGGATTTTTTTGCTTCAGCGGGCATAAAATTGGGCGAGCTGCGAATATATGAAAGTAGATTAGGGTGAGCAAAAAATGGCACATTTTAACTTAAAAGTTTTACTCCACTCGCGAAGGTTTTGTTGCTGGGAGCATTGTGCTGCCAAGGAGCCCCCATTGTGGATGGGTAAGTCAGTGGTTGTCGTAGCCCGACCACACAGTTATACATGACATAGCTAAGAGATAAGTTCTGCGACACGTCAAATCGTGCTGAACGCCTTCCGCGGAGAAAGTTAACTCGTATGGTTTCGAATGAAAAAAAAATTTTTCCGAGTCCAGATTATCCCCCGGTTTTGCCATAGGCCTGGTCTGCGACAAGTGAGGCGATTAGAGTGATGACTGAAAACCTACGAACCGAATTCAAAAGTGCGCGTGAAAGTCGAAAAACCGATAGATTAATTAAACAATAAGGCGAACCTGAGAGTGCCCGTAGAGAATTCAGCAAGAATTCAGACATTTTGAATGTTTTGTTAACCACATTGTCAATTTAAGTATTTCACAAAAGCGTAAACTAACTGCGGAGAATTACGTTGCAAAATACCTAGGGCGAGCAGGACAATTGACACCATCAACGGGATAAACAAAACCACATATGTTTCATTTTTATGTGGGGTTTATCCTCACAAAAGTGCGTCAGCTTGTCCACAAGGCTGAGCAACAATGCGCCTTTCGAGAATGATGCGATCCTAAATCAACGGAAAGGAGCCGTTTTAGAGAGCACGTTTCAGCCAGCTTACGTAACTACTCATCTGTTCAACAAGATCTCATCCTGGGTGAATGGTTTCCAGAAATGAAAAATGATGAATTTGGACGAAAATTGTATGTTGCGCCGATAATCATTAAAACTTAATGCAGTTTGTAGGATTCAGTAAAACACCCGTGCAACCACTATTTATGTTGAAAATAAGCACCAAATTCCCCACTGTATACTTCCGGCTGGAAGGGTCAGAAACCATGGATGCCTATCCCCTGTCAGACCATCACGTGATAGAAAACGGGTGGGCAGCATCCCACCCCATAAATCATGAGTTTGAAATGTTGCCCCAACACTTTTCCGGGCAAAATAATGGGGCATTAATCAACGCGTTGACTTATTAATCAAACTTGACTGACCTAGTATCGTAAAATTTCAAGATGCCTGGTAATTTTCTGTTCAAGGACAGAATGATATGGAATCATAAGTTAGACGCATAGCCTTGAATAAAATCCTTACCTGTGTGATGCACACAGATGGCTGCGCCAATAAACTGCACCTATGTTTGATGCAATGGTGTAGTGGCTAGGCCAGGAAATAGTCCTGTGCAATATAGATATGAAGAGGCTTGTGCCACACTTCGGTCCGTTCATCTCACTGATCTCTTAGAGGCGAAAGCAAACAAATGCGGAATAACAATTTATTCTAAGGATCCATTTGAGGTCATGCGTACCCAGTTGGGGGATTTTAAATGTTGTTGATAGGCAAAACAAATTTCAATAAACTGAAAATTTCAACCACCACGCTAGACTCGTTCCGGGTTCCTTGCACATTGCGGAACGTAACACATGTTCGTCAGAATCGTGTTTGTCCAAACGTGGCAGTGACTTTGACAATCGAGGCAAAAACACGACTGATTTTTTTATGAACTAACTTGGCTTTATGTCGTCCGGTCTTGTGTATTGTATATTGATTGTGGAATTTGATGTTTGAAAGATCAATGCTACATGCAAAGAATACCGATAGAAGCAACAGAGATCATGTCAAAAAACAAGTCGCTGACGTAAATGTGAGATTACTTGAAACGTGCCTTCTGTACAGCTCGTTACAATAACGAGTATCAGGCGTTCTCGAAGAACCAGATGAAAAAAAATCAATTATAAGAATTATCCACGCACCACGCACCAGTGGTGCTTTCCTGTTCGGTAACGAAGCACCCTCAAGCCAACTGCAAAGCTCGGTAAACAAAGCAACACCTATCTGACTGACTACAAGACTTTCGATCTGATTATCACTTCAGTTTTAAAAGGTCTATAATGAATGAGATGAATACAATCACCTGCTGACGAGCAATTCGTGAGCAGTGGACACTGGTTAGTTTTTTTTCGAATTTTAAGTGCACGATTAAACAAGCTAATAAGGCTTAAAGACCGTCTGTTTTCGCCATATCTACTACAGGTGTCCTTTTTGGAGATGGATGGTACTACCCACTGATATTGGTTGTCTGGACCGGTCTGTCCCTCTCCAATTGAAGCGAGCATGTAAGTTTTTGACTTCAGTAAGCACAGTCGTCTTTAAACACAGAAAGTGAAATATCGTTCGAAATAGGTGGGCGGTTGAGCCTGACTAAGCACACATATATGAAATATTCTAAGGTTGAAGGGGACTACATATTCACAGTCCATGATCCTGACAAAGACTGGCATTCCAGGTAGATCCAATGGCCAGATGAGTTGTTCGAAGTGTTTTTCCGGACGGTTCAATATTATTTTGTTGAATCATGAAACGCAATTATGATTCTTGGAGATTTTATCGACAAGGTTTTTCGAAAATCCGAAACACATGGAAGAGTCTGATGATATTTTCAGCACTTCGAATCCCATGCTTTCAATTCTTGTCTGCCAACTGTTTTAGTCTAATCGGACCTTTAGTTTTACCTTGCTTCAGATGATGTGCGCACCAATGAAGCCGTCATCTTGTTGAGTATGACAGACTACACTACCGAAATGATCGTTTGGGTTATGTTATTTGGAACTCAGCTCTTTCGATTTCAGCCGTGCCGAAGAATTTAATTTGGAGCAGCTCGATGAAGAAAAGCGATTCTTCGTACCGCGAGCAATTGAATTACTGGGATATCTGTAAATAAAGTCGTACTGTCTCCTTCAAAAGTAGTGTAAGATCGGTGAGACGCTTCCCTCAGGCAACCAGCATATCTATATTTATGGAAGCAGCATCTTCCCTCAGGCAACCAGCATGTCTATATTTATGGAAGCAGCAACGCTGCCTTCTGTGAGAAAGGGCGTGTTAGAAAATGGTCGTTACGTATAAACGGGAGACCAGCGGCTATAGACGAAGTGAGGACTAACGCAAAAGTCTCCAGCTACAACCAACTACTCCAAGCACAGAAGATAGATGACCAAGCCTTTAAAGATCATTTACCGCCTCGAACAAAGGCAACACACAGAGTGGGAAACGTCAGATACGTATATTTCAGACGATCATGAAGAAGGATAAATGTATCAATATGAAGGAAACGCGGTCGTTTGGAAAAATGCACAAGGTGGCCCGGAAAATCCCCATTAAATTTTCATAATTTGACTTCACAATAATCCAACAATTATAGGGTTTTGAGGGATAGTGGCACTCCTCGATTACATACTTGTGATTTATTCGGTGATCAATCACCGAATCGGTGCTTTGGATCTAGGCCTCTGCTCTGTAAGATAAATCGAAGTGAGCCTTTACCGAATCCAAGGCACACGTGCCACTTTTCGGCTCTCAAAGCCCGTAAACAATGTTAAATCATGTAACGGATAACCCGTGCTCAAACCTTGTTCTCCAGTTTGATCAATGCGCTTTGTACCTCCGAAATACTCCTATAACAGTGTTTGGTAATATATCCAAAAAACCGCACGGCACGAGACCAAATTCATCGTGCTGTTCTTAGAGCTTCTTGTCATTCTGATACATAACTCGTCTTATCTATGGTGTGAGGCTGGTGGTTACGCACAAGGCTGGAATGGATTGCAGTCAACGGTGGTCTTTGTGCTGTTAGACTGACTAGTCCTATCAATACGTCTTAAGTTGTGGTGTTTTGTGCTATTAAAACATACAAGTAGATGGCTGGTAAAGACAGCATGTTCACGTTTGCCTCGGAAAGCCAGTGTACAGATATCCAGGCTGGCAGACTAATTGCTGTAGAAGACCATTTTCGCGACCGACTTTGAGCTAAAGCGCGCCGAAAAATAATGAGAAGTGAATTCTTCAGTCCTGTGACAAGCGCCACTTGTTTTCGGCCAGCAGAAACTTTTAGTGCAGGTGGCGCCATGTGTCCTTGGTGGACAACAAATTCAAATTGGTTGTGGGTTTAATTTGTGTGCGGCAATCAGGTATCGGTGAATTGTTCAAGTAGACAATTCTTGTCTATTTTCAGGCGCACTTTATTTCAGATACCGCTTCCCACACAAACACATATTAAATCGCCTCTCCTCTAAAATTAGCCAGGTGACGCAAGGTCAATCATTTCACTATCTGCAAGCGTCAATCTAGTTTGGCTACATTAGGCTGAGTTGGTTAGAGAGCTCCAGGAACTCAACGTGGAGAGTCCTGACGTAGATAACGATTGGACATAAGGGGAATGAGCCCTTCTCACAGACCTTTATGTAGTCTGAGTTTGCTCACATATCCCAATAAGCTTAGAATTTCGATTAAGTGAGGAAATCCATAGCAGAAATACCAACTACAATTGCGCACGCGGATCCCTCCCACGCCAAATAATGAAGAACTCAAAAAGCTCAAAGGGGGCATCGATTGACCGAAATCCCCAGAAATGGAAAATGCCATTGTGAAACAAAACAGCCGCTCATCTATTCTGGCTAAAGCACGCAACATTCGGCAAGCCATATTCATGATATTCAAGCTAGGTTTTGCTATGACAGGAGCAGTACTGATCATATAATTACTTCACAAAAAGGGATAAAACTGCCATGCGGCTTCGGACCACCTATAGATCGGCTTCTGACCCCGTTGGCGACCACAATCTGTGCCAGTCTGACGATATGGTTTATGCTTTCTGAATTCTTCTTCCTCTCATGCACGCCAAATTCTGTAGTGAGGCCACCGCCAATATCAGGCAGACCTCTTGCACCCTTCATCCTTAAATTCATAACCAATCACTTTTTGCCTGCAGCAAACATACCTGGGATCAAAGTATTTCTACGGCGTTTGCACAAGGTAATCAAAAATACCAAATAGATTACGATTTCATGATCAGACTCTTCAGGAATGCAAACTTATCCAACTAATCCATATAACTGCGTTGCACAAATGGTCACGTGATACACAAGATTAAAGTGTAGAGTACTGCTGGAAGACTGGGTGAGATCAAAACTCTATCTCACAATTGCAAGTGAGCCAATCAGTCATGTAGACAATTTCCCTCATTTGGGCTTCTATATAAGTCTCAACAGAATGTTGTAAGACGAAATCATTTCCCGGATTGGGAACGAAGTGACGTCGGTCTGATTCTCAAGAGTAAAGGAAACAATGATGAAGTCCGACTGGTTCTAATATGTGGATCTGAAACGCGACCGATGCTTTCGCAAGACCTATGGAGAATGTGTTTGACAATTAGTACCTGATAAGTATTGCGTGGATCAGGTTGAGACGTCAGACTACTAATTTTGAGGAACGCCATATGGTTTGCCGAAGACTTCAGGCTCCCAAAATAGCTCATTTGCTCATACATAACATTGTACTTTGTTTGGGTCGTATGCTTCACATGCCAGGGGACCTTTTGCCTCGTAAAGCTCTCTTCACTAAAGCTTGTATCGAACGGAGACGATCAAGAGATGGTCATTCTATGGTTTGGTGATCGGGCACAAATGTCCTTACCTGTGGTACCAGACAAGACAGGTCAGTCATTGGCAAACCTGACGTGTATAACTGCCACGCAGCCAACGACGCCAACTGCGTAGCACTTTATCATTTGACATCAGTGTGTGGCTTCCAATTTCTTGTTCTCCCGTGGGTGCGAATAAGTATGATTTATAATCACTGAACTTCGGTACACTATATAAGGGTTGATAGCATGGCTCGAAAAATCAACACAAACTGCGATATATTCAGCTGCAGCGGTTTCACTTCCATTAGGTGCAAATAAGTATGATTTATAATCACTGCACTTCGGTGCACTATATAAGGGTTGATAGCATTGCCCGAAAAATCAACACAAACTGCGACATATTCAGCTGCAGCGGTTTCACTTCCATTAGTTTCGTGCGAAATAGCGAGAAGAGAGCGAAGATAAAGCCGTTTCATTTAAAACACCTGCTAACTAGATTCTTGTTTCTGAATAAAAGAATAAATCAGTGTAGGAATCATGCGCATGATCTGAAGCCGCTAGTATTTTCTGCTTGATTCGATGCGCTAAAGTATGGGAGGCCGCTAAGTTGACCAACTTTTGAGATTGGAAAGCTAAGGTCATATTGTTTGGGACGGTGCTAAAGGCAAAGGCGCAAAAGCTGCAGCTGAATGTGATGCGGGTTGAACAAGGTGACTAGTCCTAATGCTTGTAAAGTTCACTTCAGAGAGTGTTAGGCTACATTGGCAAATAAATAAAAGTGTAAGAAGGCATCAGTGGTGGCAAGTTGTTTTCGGTCTGTAACGCAAACCAGGCGACTGCACCGCACGACGTTCGAAGTGGCATGAGTACATTTTAGTCGTAATGTCCTTGGTTGTATGTCGTTTGAGGAAGCCAGACTGTCTATGTCAAATCAGCAAGGGTCCTCAAAATCATCAGCCAAGTTCGTGTGTTCAGTAGGCCCCATGGAATTCAGCGGAGTGATGCTGGCATCAAACATTTATAAGGAACAGTGCTATATGCCCGTTTTAACTGCAAAACTGAGGGCTTCGGAACGAATGCAGCGTCTTTTCGTGGTTGGGGGACCAAGAAAGTTGATTGGGAGTTATGACATTAAACTGACAACTTGCATGTTTGGCGAATTTAATAATCACCTGGGAGCATTGTTGGAGTGCTTCTAGAATTGAAAGCAGATCTTGTAATTTGGTTGGTGATAGCGCATTCACTAGAGGAGATGAACGGTTTGTATCGGGTATAAAACCACTATCATCCACAACGCAACCAAGACATAAAAATTTTCTATAGAGGAGATTGTCGGTAGCAGGTGTCATTTCTTTCTTATAGAACCCCGAAGAAGGCCAAAATAGACTGAAGGGCGATTTCGTGTTCTATCTCTCCTAAACCGCTAGAATGCGAATAAGTGATGGTTCGTGACCTTGAAAATTTGCTATATTAAACAAAATGCTTTGAGCAAATATCACCGTAAGCTGCAAATGGATTAGACTAAATCCCCGTTAAAGTGACGACTTTGATAGCTCTATCGTTTCGGCAAATCTAATTCGAGTGTAATTCCAGTCAGCGGCTGCTGTATCTAGATTAGCTTTGGTACGGTTGCGCTAGCCTGTGAGTGAAAGCGTGCATACATTGACTGGATAACGTTGATTATATCATCTGGGTGGCTTGTTCAACATGGCCTGTGGAAGAATCTCAGGAAACTGAGGTCTATCGCATGCTGTTTGTTCGCTAATGTTAGACCGACTGTGGCTCTGAGTTTGCCAAGGATAGTTTCTCGATATCCTTGCACAGTCAAAGAAAGCCAACATACTTTTGAAGAAGCCCGTGGAACATGCCGATAACCTGCAGCACGCCCTCCAGGAGGTCTCCCAACACAGCGAATGGCTCATGCGCATTAGAACGTGTCCGCCAAATCTGATATACCATCGGATAGATCGCCTCAAGGTGAGAAACTCGCTCTGTTTGCGGTACAAACTCCAAAGTGTTCTCAAACGAACGGACCCGCACGTGCACCTTTTACCAATCTATGTGGTTATCCTGTGTATTCCTATTGTCAGTATTCAGAGGCCACTCGTTCCCCTTCGGTAATCTGAATAATCAGATGTACAGTGCCTAGGACTATTTCCCATCTCTCAACGGTGACGTGGAGAATGCAACCTATTAGAAGGTAGAGGTCTAATAATCGGCGTCGCCTGGCAGTAACAAACATTAGCCAAGGTAGAAAATATCATGATGAATAGTCCATTTGGGCGTCTTCGTAAACAATTATGAGTATTACAGGCCGTCAGATTAGGCTGTCACGCACAGTTGAGGCCTCATTTTAATCGACCAGCATGGACACTGGCCCGATTTTTACCATAGATGGCAAGGAAAGGCGGTATCGCGTATAGTTACGGGTATGAAAGACCGTCGTTGGTCATCGGATAAGGCTGCCGTGAATAGGTGAGTCCCCATATCAACGTCGCACCTAGACACGGACCCAGCAGTCACGATAAGTAGTCGAGGTTAGTATCAATGGCTACCGTTATCATGGTGACTGCTTTGTGGCGGACACCACGTCAGATTCATGGTGGAAATGATACGTGCGGCGATCTCGTTAAGCCATATTAGCCACAGGCTAATTATGCATATTTGGGAAGTAGGATCATCAGCAGAGCTGGCTCTCGCATCGCCACTGAACAGTTCATGCTGCTGTCCAAAAATATTGTACTTAATGGTAGTTGAGATCCATTGATAAATGTGTTGTGACCAGGTTCGCCGAATCAAGTCATCTCATTTGTTAAATCTGAGGAGTGTGAAGCAAACTAACGTCAGTGACCGATCTTCCAGGGCAAAATTGCATAAGATAATCTTCAAATGTTTTTTATTCTCAATGAACACCGAAGAACGCCAAAAGATGCTAAAGTGCGATTTCGTCTTTTATCTTGCTAAACCGGTAACAAAATGCGAATCGGTGATGGTCCGTGACCTTGAAATTTTGCTTACTTAAAAAAAGGCTACAAGCAACACGTCATCAGAGGGCGCGAATGAATTAGAACAATTCCCCGCCAAAGTCGCAACTTTGAAAGCCATACAGCTTCGGCGAAAATAACTCGGGAATAGTCCATTTGGGCGTCTTCGTAAACAATTATGAGTATTACAGGCCGTCACACAGGCTGTCACGCATAGTTGAGGGCTTATTATTTAGGGCCCGCATGGATACCGGCCTGATATTTACTGTAGGTAGCAAAGATAAGCGGAATCGCTTACAGTAATGAGTATGACGTCCGTCAGCTTCGCACATCGACAAGGACCCAAGAGTTACGATAGTTACACAAAGTTGTTGAAAAGTGCCTTCGTTAATATGGCCACCGGTAATGGATGCCCTTTTTGCCATTATTATATTTGCGCTTTGTGACGTACTTTCCGTATGGGGCGTAGTTTTCCTAATAAGAATGTTATCACTCTGTTGGTAATTTACCAGCAGCCATCTCGTGACGCTCCGTTGTCCAGAGGCCAGTTATATATATACGAAGAAGGGGTCCATCTACAGAGATATCTTTTGCATTGCCACAGCAAAATTTATGAAGTTTTTCAAAAGCGTCCCAAGTATTGGAAGGTGCGCTCTATCGGAAATTGTATCGTGACAAAGTTCGCTGAACAAAATTATCTAGTTTGTTAAATCTGAAGAGTATAAAGCGAACAAGCATCAGTGACCGATTCTCCTGAGTGGATTTGCATTGGATGCTCCGCAGGTGTCATTTCTTTCTTATAGAACCCCGAGGAAGGCCAAAATAGACTGAAGGGCGATTTCG
Source organism: Opisthorchis viverrini (assembly GCF_000715545.1). Taxonomy (NCBI): domain Eukaryota; kingdom Metazoa; phylum Platyhelminthes; class Trematoda; order Opisthorchiida; family Opisthorchiidae; genus Opisthorchis; species Opisthorchis viverrini. Next base: position 169,972 of record NW_008752225.1, on the reverse strand, counting down.
TGTTCTATCTCTCCTAAACCGCTAGAATGCGAATAAGTGATGGTTCGTGACCTTGAAAATTTGTTATATTAAACAAAATGCTACGAGCAAATATCACCGTAATCTGCAAATGGATTAGACTAAATCCCCGTTAAAGTGACGACTTTGATAGCCCTATCGTTTCGGCAAAACTAATTCGAGTGTGATTCCAGTCAGCGGCCGCTCTATCTAGATTAGCTAGTCTGTGAGTGAAAGCGTGCATAAATTGACTGGATAACTTTGATTGTGTCCTCTGGGTGGCTTGTTCAGCATAGCCTGTGGAAGAATCTCAGGAAACTGAGGTCCATCGCATGCTGTTTGTTCGCTAATGTTAGACCGACTGTGGCTCTGAGTTTGCCAAGGACAGTTTCTCGATATCCTTGCACAGTAGGCTAATTTCTCAGGCATCACTGTGGTTGTTGACATGAAACCCCTAGTAGACGGTTTGTGCACTGCTGAGGCTACTTTCGTTGTTCTTCTTGTGTTTGGAGCCTACCGCACTGACAGCGAATAGCGTGTCCTACAGATATGACTCTATCACAGACTGTTCGTTTGTAGAGTCAGTTTTCGGGACAGTACAAATCGGTTGACCATGTGCTGCTCACCAACAAATGATTCTCGATTCAGGATAAACCTCACTGCTTTCAGTGCAGCTTGATCAAAGCGTATTGCTTATGAAATACTGCATGGGCTCCTGCCACTCACTTGTGTCAAAAACCAAACCTAGACAAATTAAAAACTAACGATTGTTTTTGCCGAGTTCTTATTCAATAACTTGTCAGTCGGTTTCAAGCTTCTTCCAGTTGACCAAAAGCAACTATGGACCAAGTGTTCGCGAATTGTCAAGTGATCACATACGATTAAAAAGGTTAGGGGCAAACTGGGCAAATACGCTTGAAGCACACGTTAACCCCCGTGGCTTTACTGGTTAAGCCACTGTGAACGAGATGCTTCATCACGTCCGATAGTGGACGGAATGGGCTTCTTTCCCCATTAGCTAACCATATTCCCTGAATGTAGTTCTAAAGCCTCACCGGGAAATCTAGTGCTTACGTTAGGAATCCATATGACTGCCAGCAAATTAGCGGGTATTGCCGTAGAACCAGACAACATACCAGTCAGTTTCAACGTCATTTCATTGGATACAAATGAACGGCTGCCAATAGCGGACACTACCCCTTCAGACTCACACACTCGAGAGCACAAACATCCAAGAGCAGGATCTGACAATCGGGTCTCCAATCTCCCCAGTATTGACAAATATATTTATGGAGTATTTTGACTCCGAATGTCTTTACCCACCCAAGATATTCCGGCGTTATTTATATGACATCTTCGTCGCACTGAAACAGGCCATGGTCGCCGAATTTCAAAACTATCTGAAAGAACTGTTTCCACACACTGATTCAGTATGGAGATGGAATGAACTTCATGTACACTGACCGTTTTAGACTGCATGTCACATAAGGTAAAAGGGAAAATAAACTTCACAGTTGGCAGAAAGCCAACGAACACTAAGGATCTCTGACCTCTAGGAACTCCGACCTATCCGTCTGCCCATACGGAGTCGGTATTCATTAAGATTGCCTTATCATTATTTAGGCGTGTGAAGACTTACACAGAAGAAGCTGATAGGACAACGGCCCAAATTGAACTAAAGAACAAACTTAGGTGCAGTGGGTGTCAGGCTATCGTGAAAAGGTGTCATTTGCGAGGGAGGATGTATTGGAACAGCTGTTTTTCCAAAAAAGCCAGTGATATCGAAGGTCGTTCGGAGGATAAGAGTAACTTTCTAGAGGGGAAAATGTTTACCCTCTGCAGTGCTTAAATGAAAGGATTCCTCAGGCAAACAAAACCAGCAACCGTGTTTATCAAATTAAGTTTGACGACGGAACTAAGGTCTGCATAAGACAAATGGCCAGGGAACGCTATTCCAGAATCGGAGAGTATGGAAACGAGAAGCGCATCTGAACGTCGAGTGTTACGAAATACTCGGAAATAGCTGTGGACATGGGACACGAAACGATTTTAAAACATATTGAGATTTCCATGAGAGGAGAACGCTCCACGCCACAGAAACTAGCAGCTGAAGCTTAAGAGACCGCTGCGCTTAGAATAGTAGGCATGGTACCGGCAGGTATGTAAACAACACTTTTGGATCAGTCAAGCTGACCCGTGGACGTGTGCGGTTATGAGAATTAGGCAAAGCCAGCATCTGAATTCCTCCCTACCTCCAAATAAACTATCGCAACACACACGAGAATAGAATGACTGACCAGATCAGTAACACCCTGAAGTGAAAGCAAATGAAGCCAAACCAGATGGTACCTAATCTGAAAACATCCAGTTCAGTTGCTCAATGTGTTGGCACTCGTACTGGCCGATATACTCCTTTACGTGACATTCAACTCTGACCTAGTAAACTGATATGGGGACTTCTGGCTGATTGGTTCATCGTCTGCCTTAAAACCTGATCAACATGATGACCTGCTCAGTCGGCCTGATGAAGCTTCTATGTTAAGAGCAAAACGCTGATCAGCTGAAACTACCGATTGTTTACGAGGCTCTTCCGGAACGATATATTTGGCTCCAACAAAAATAACCTTCCTGATCCCATGCTTGCTAAGTTCTTGATTTTAGCCGATGTCAGTGGTCATATACCTCAAGGGGTTTACCAAGGCGTCAACCAATCGAAGCGGACGCGCGTCACAAGAAATGAACTTTACGGTCCGTAACGTACTCTGATGCACGCTTCTGCCGATTTACATTGAGATACATTTTTTGCCTCTACTGGGACAAATTAATAAACGCAGACCCGGCCCTCTTATAAACCGACAGTACAACACATTCCACAGGCTTTTGTGGCACATCCTGGTAAACAGTGAGGCTGCTTCCCACAAAAGCCTAGTCACAACGGTGTTCCATCTAACTATCTTTAGGGTATTGCACGCAGTTAGAAAGATTTTGTGGATGTAGCTATCTGTTTCTGCAGTTTATAAGACCCGTTCCGCCAGCTAACCTGCAAACAAGATTTTAGTGGACGGATAGGGGAATTTGCTAATATCCTAGAGCATTGGCGATTAATATTCACGGGTTTACTGATTGGTGCATGGCGATGTGCTTTCCTTTAATCTGGTCACGGATACGAACATAGTCGCATTTCAGGAAAGTTATTTAAAGAATATATCTTTTTCTGACCACATAAATTTTTGATCCCGGGGTGAGTTAAGATTGCCAGAGTAAGAGTGATTTGTGATTAACTTGCAAGGCATGCGCGTGAGCTACACAGGCCTGTAGTTGCCTAGGCGATAGGCAGTTACTAGATTTGTAGATTGGCGTGAATATTGAGCGGGAAGATGCCTTCTTGAGTGACTGACTACATTAGGTCAGAATGCTTTGCCAGTGCTAGTAACGTTCAGTCCAGGAACATTGAATGACTGTTCTGGCCCCAACGCGCTCAAAGGGTTGTCTTGTGCAAGAGTTGACAAATATCCCACTCAAAGTCCAAGTCGGCTAGGGGCTGTGTGTAGTTACGTCTCGTGAAGATTGATGTGATGGGGTTGCTTGAGAAGGATGCAGACTTGCACAGTGTCTAAAATGTCAGGATTTATTCAGTCATGGATTACCCGTTTTTGTCCCCTGCGAAGAAAATGTTGGCATGCCTTGTTGGTAGTATCTAATGTACTTGAATGATGCATTTTTTTCACTCCACTGAAGTGTTTTGTCAACACTTGCGTGTTTTCGGTCTACAGTGATCACAGATCCTGCAAACTTGCGACTCATTTCCCTCGTCTCGAAAAAGTAGTTGCAAAACCATGGTTAAGTGTCCGATGGTGAATGTGACTGCGTGGAATATATGTTAACCATCAAGGATACAAGCAGCGCAATGAGCGCCCGTAAAGGGTAAACACCTGCTTTGCGGGACTTTTATACACATTCTCAGTGGATCATCGCCGACTGGCAGTCAGGGGCAACTGAACATGATCAGGCTTACGCTTGTCAGTTACAGCCAAACAAGGTTCATCTTTAAGCTGGACAGGTGGTGGACCGTTTGCTTGCAAGTCGAATTTGATGATCACCAAATTGTGAACGGTGAGGTTGTTTAGGCGTATTCACTCAAACTAACTGCTCTCCTCTAAAGTTTGCGGAAGAAGCTTCGCGTTATCCCAATTTCAGTGACCTCAGATTACGTCCGCCTACGTCACAGTGGCAGGACCTGACCGCTCTGAGACACAAGTTGTGTAGCTGATAGAGTTTATGCAGCGAAGCTGACATCGGCATTTCTGGTAGCTTCTTGCAAAGCAAAACGGTTGGTTTCGAGTTGTGATCTGCACACTTGTTCGGTGGAGATGGTGTGAATATAGAATGAATGACCAAAACAAACCAAACCCCATGCGGCGCATTAAAGTGACACTTAAAAACGATTCGTGGCTCCCAGCTGGGAGCGTTTCTTAATTGTTAGGAAAGCAACAATATCTGATCTTGGTTGTTGATTAGTCAGCTTTAACGCAAACGCGTTTGAATTGAGATACCTGGTCTTCTGCATACAAGTTTTCTAATTTTAGTGTACGTCCCGATCAATAGAGTATTCTCGACAAGACGGAAGCAGTTTGCTGGTAAAAATATAATAACACTAACAAATTCGTGTTAAATATTGATGGATATTTTTAGGTCTAACAAGGAAGGAGTTTTCCATGCGACGCGGTGCCTACTGTCTCGCGTCCTATTAATTCGATCAAATCTTACAGCTTGTTTTGACAAGCTTTGATCTCCGTTTACCAAGGAATTTGTTTAGCATCTCTTTCGGTCAGTAGGGAGATAGAATACAAGGACATGTCACATGGTTAACATATATTCCACGCAGTCACATTCACCATCGGACACTTAACCATGGTTTTGCAACTACTTTTTCGAGACGAGGGAAATGAGTCGCAAGTTTGCAGGATCTGTGATCACTGTAGACCGAAAACACGCAAGTGTTGACAAAACACTTCAGTGGAGTTTTAAAAGCACAAATTATGTAACCTGTCCACATATCTTGTGTTGCCTGCTGCGTAAGCATCGCCTTATTCGCAGTTTTACATGAGCCGAAAAAGTTCCCTGATGTAGTGCTCAAACTCTGTCTACCAAGGGCCACGATACGGTGATGAAGCGTAGTGTCCACCGTCCCAGATCAATAAAGTAGTTGAATAAATGATGTGACCTACGCATGGTGCGCCCACTTGTTTGCACACATAACTGATCAGAACACTGAACATTCACACTGGCAAGGCATCCTGACCTGATGTAGGCAGTCGCTTAAAAAGGCACCGTCCCGCCCGCTCTGAAGCAAACGATATTCACGTCAATCCACATACCTAGCGACTCCTTATCGCCCGGCAGCTGCAAACATATATAGCTCACGCGCATGCCGTGCAAGTTAGTCACAAATCACTCCGAATCTGGCGATTTTACCTCAGCTCAGTATCAAACTTTTATGTGGTCCTCACAGGATAGATTCTTTAAGTACCGTTCTCGGGGATAGTAGCGAATTCTCCCATCCGTCCACAAAAAAACTGGTTTATGGGATAGCTGGCGGAACCGGTCTTATAAACTGCAGAAGCAGATATCTGTATCCACAAAATCTTTCTGAATGCGTGCAGTACCCACAGGATAATAAGATTGAACATCGTTTTCGCTAGGCCTTTGTCTGAAGCAACTTCCCTATTTAACGGGATGTGACTTAAATGCATGTTAAATATGCTGCACTGTTCGTCCACAGTTACATGTACCTTATCCGAGGGCCGGGTCAGCGTTTATTAATTTGTCCCATTAGTGGCACGAAAAAAGTGTCTCAACGGATCCTAGCAGACGCGTGCATCAGAGTACGGGCATGGGATCAGGAAGGTTATTTTTGTTGGAGCCAAATATATCGTTCCGGAAGAGCCTCGTAAACAATCGGTAGTTTCAGCTGATCAGCGTTTTGCTCTTAACATAGAAGCTTCATCAGGCCGACTGAGCAGGTCATCATGTTGATCAGGTTTTAAGGCAGACGATGAACCAATCAGCCAGAAGTCCCCATATCAGTTTACTAGGTCAGAGTTGAATGTCACGTAAAGGAGTATATCGGCCAGTACGAGTGCCAACACATTGAGCAACTGAACTGGATGTTTTCAGATTAGGTACCATCTGGTTTGGCTTCATTTGCTTTCACTTCAGGGTGTTACTGATCTGGTCAGTCATTCTATTCTCGTGTGTGTTGCGATAGTTTATTTGGAGGTAGGGAGGAATTCAGATGCTGGCTTTGCCTAATTCTCATAACCGCACACGTCCACGGGTCAGCTTGACTGATCCAAAAGTGTTGTTTACATACCTGCCGGTACCATGCCTACTATTCTAAGCGCAGCGGTCTCTTAAGCTTCAGCTGCTAGTTTCTGTGGCGTGGAGCGTTCTCCTCTCATGGAAATCTCAATATGTTTTAAAATCGTTTCGTGTCCCATGTCCACAGCTATTTCCGAGTATTTCGTAACACTCGACGTTCAGATGCGCTTCTCGTTTCCATACTCTCCGATTCTGGAATAGCGTTCCCTGGCCATTTGTCTTATGCAGACCTTAGTTCCGTCGTCAAACTTAATTTGATAAACACGGTTGCTGGTTTTGTTTGCCTGAGGAATCCTTTCATTTAAGCACTGCAGAGGGTAAACATTTTCCCCTCTATTAAGTTACGTTTATCCTCCGTCGTTTAGAGTCCTTTGAACAACCTTCGCCGTCCCTGGCTAATGTTGAATCTTAGCGAATTCTGACTTCCTATGGGTAGACGAGTAAGTAACAATCCGTGTCGTTCGCTTTCTAGAGCTTTTGGACTCTATCACCTTGGAATACATATGAATACAGGCTGTGTCCAATTAATTTTCAGTCTGAAAACTTGAAGGTTTGAGTGTCAAAACCTGTCTGCTAATATGTCTTGATATGTATACCTGACCAATTACAGTAGCAACTTCGATTGACATTCCAAAGTACATCCATTATGTTCAACATCCTCCGATAACATACTTGTTCTTCAAGACCGCGTAAAACATCCTGAGCCATCGAAATCGCCACCTTGTTTCAGCTCAATGCTCACCTTGCGTTTGGATCCGTACATCTATGCGTAATTGATTATACATGCACGGGAAACGGATAAATTTAATTGATTTGTGTTTGACGGGAACTCAGAAGCTTACTTAGATTTATCCTTTAGGTTGTCGTTCAACAAAATGGAGTACGCAGTGCCCTCAGATGTACTCGTTCATTGTATAAAACGTAGTGTAATCTCCAAAAAAAGAGGTTCACTGAGCTGTCCAACGATTACAACAGCATATTTGGGAGGCCAGTATTACATGTTGAATAGATCTGTTTCAGTCATCATGTTTGAATACCAGAATGCTCCGGTTCTTCCTGTTGCCGCAAACCGATTAGTGAGAAATATTGCAAACCAGTACTACCCCGGTCAATTTTGTGACCACCAAAAGTGGATGCTTAATTGCAATCAGTTGGAATCATCCAAAATCACCTGGGATGATCGACCTTTGTTCGACTTTAGAAAATTATCTGACGGGAAGCACCATCTGCGTTTCCTCACTTCAAAATTACCACGGAATACGGCAGAAGCTTAGTCTGTTGCGGAAGCATCCCGAATCCCAAACCGGCAGATTTTGCCTTCAAATCAGAGAATGCTGTTTAGTGGAACGTTGAACCTTCTGAGAGCTGATTCTGCGATGCAGCCTAGGGCTTGAACCTCTGAGGACAATCGTATTAGCTGCAAGTTTTATGGAGCAATCAGTTGGAATTGAGAATTCGGTGAGTTGCGTTGAGATAAGTGGGCATCCAATAAATGGTTAGGGGTTGAGTACCCAGATTTTACCTGTCAGAGGAAAATAGAATGGCTCTAGTTGGCTTAGTCTTGGGCCTAAGTCGCGTTCAGCTTATGGCAAAAGACTGCTACGCGCACTTGATTGTTCTATAACCAGTTTCATGGCGACCTCATACCCACTTTTTTATACCGATATACCTTGGTATTTTTTTGTATTTTTTCAAAAAAATAGCCTGAAGGGTCTCATTTAGAACAATAAATACAATGGTTCATAGTGACGCCATTGAATTATAGACGGTAGAACAAATAAACTTCTAATTGTGCAAATACAGCGCTACTTGGCCGAGTGTTTTGATACTGATAAGATTGTTAAAACAATGCTTGCGAAGAATGAGTTACCAAAGCACTAAATCACGGGGTTTGAAAAACCTCGGACAAAGATATATCTTGTCGGGAAAAGGCTCTTGATAGCGTCGCTTGCTGGAAGAAAGAATCAAGCGGGTGGACTGTGACTCCATATGTCAGATGTCAAACAGCTAGAGAAAGTGTTTACTCACACTGTAGCAAAAATACCTTATAGAATATTCAAGGGCTTTGTTGCCTCTGAGGAGAGTATCGGGCAGCCTGCACTGGGAAACCGGGCCATGTTTATTCCACTTTTATTCATACGATGGTGTTCTAAACAGTTTTAGGGCGTTATATTCGACATGATGCCGCGTACAAAGGAAACGTAAGTGGATTTGTGGGCAATATTTGAGTATCACATTATCATGCAAAATTGTAATGCAGAAAAACCGATTTGGACATTACAGTTGTCTCATGTCAATGAAATAAAAACTACACGTAACCTGGAGACGTGATAATGGCGGTTCACTTAAACGTCGATAAAAAGATATGTTTATCTAAGGGAAACAGAAAATGTTGCAGAACTGCGATGAATATAACCATCAGTGGTAGTGTTAATGAATGGTGCGCCGAGTCGTCACGGCTCTATCCAACGACTACATGGAGATTACCCGTTAGATTACATTCAGCGCCTTACAGCGGCGGTTACATTGAAAAGACGTCTTTCGCTAACTTGCCTGCCCATTCACCACTGCCCAGACACAGTGCCAGTTGCTCACTAAAACTTATCAGCTCAACAGCTGTTTTATATGGGTGACCTTTTGGAGCCAAGCATTCATGCCAACTGAAGGAAGTGTAAGGGTTACCTACTGGCAGTTTGTCCAAGCCCAGACAAAACCATTTGGTATGTTGAGCTTGGGTTAGAGCCACGAACATTACTGTTGCTAAGTTTGTGCATAAACACTGTTTCACCTTGAGTTCACAATTCAGCCTACTTTGGAAAAATCTAGGATTCCGTCGCAGTGCTGTAGCATTAGTCATTATTTTCAGAAAGTCCTACTTGCTGGTCGTTCATGTACCTCACCAAAATGCATTGCAAATATTCCCCGTTTGAAAGTACCAGTCGAATTATATTAGTGGTTGCGGCCAGACTGCGTGCTAAATCTCATGATCTTATCACATGTGATTACGCTGATCGCCCTGCCTTTTGAATATATTTAATTTTGGTTAACGCCAACGCAGTCCATCGATTTTTGATCAATTGGATTGAACGTGAAAATTGGCAAATTGTTTTTCAATGACATGCTTGCTTAGTGCCACTGTTTTAATATTAGTTTCCGTCACTTGGAGGTGAACATTATAGAACCAAATATACGCTTTGCTGGTGACACAAAACCCTCTCCAGGAGAACCTGCTTGCCTATTCGTTCCTCACATTCAGTGTTAGAAAACAAGGAAAGTTGGCAGAATATTTCTGGCACAGGCTTGATATTGACGGGTAAAGTACAAAGGGAATATTTTCAAATGATTTCATACCGTCGACAAAATGTTTTGGTTTTATAAGAATTTCTTACCATTATTATCCAAATCTTCAAAGGGCGTGCTGTCAAAAGGCTTTAGGCAAACAATCGGTACAGTTGCACTAGAAACTCAACATCCGAAATCCAAGGCATTTAAGACAGATGAAATGATATACAGAAAAGCAAGTCAGTCAAAATCTCACTTACTAATTTGTCCACTTCACATTTGACCTTGCACATCTTAACCATATTAAATCAAGCGCCTGTTGCCGCAGGGAGAAATAATCGGTCGCGGTTTATTTAGCTGAGCAAATTCAACAAAGATGAGTTTTCTATTCAAAAGTTTAATGAGGTTTTCCGTGTGGATGTTCACTGGGAAACATGAAACGAACCTTGACGTTCGTGAAACCATGAGCATTTCATTCCAGATGCAGAGCATTCTATGGCACTCGGACTGATTGTGCCATAATGAACAATATTCATGACCACGAAATCTGGTTAAATATGTGAGAATCGCATAAAGATCCTGAAGGATACTGGGAGGTTGATCAGTATAGTAATAAATAGACTGCAATGAATCGGTGCCTTAGTTTAACCCCAATGTTAGACTGAATCACGTGTTTCCTCGCAATTATGTGATGGAGCGGCATCCCATTAGGCATATAAATTGATCTCTTTTCGTTATTGCGTCAGACACCTTGGAGCACGCAACTAGGATAGATGAAGCTGTAGTCTGCAACTGAACAAAAATAACTGCAACAGACAAACCTTTTTTGAATGGACTTCCAAAGTTTTGATTGGTTTAACTTAGGTGCACCTGGTGTTTGCACATTTGTACACTCGGGAGAATCGTTACCTGATTTTAAGCGGCCTATCTATTAGGTAAACTTGGATGACGTTATGGTGCTTCAAAATTTGCGAGACGATCTGATATTTATTAAGTAAATTTTATTTAGAATTTAAATGTACGCATGCAGTTTAGGAAAAGTACTATTCTATGCTTGACGGAGGGCGTCTTCCTTGTGCTTGGAGGTACTATTCGACGCTTGACGGAGGACGTCTTCCTTGTGCTTGGAAGGGAGAGATTGTCACGAGAATATACAAAACTGACGACTGACTATTGTCTGGATGCTACAAGCCTAGAAGCCTCACTACCGTGCCGCGCAAGGTGACGGAGCGCATTCTCAAGCAAGCTATCCCAGATTGTCATACTTTTAACAACCTGATATCTCCAGCGCAGCACCTACTTCTCCTAAACTGTTCTACTGTGACAAACAGACTCGTATTTATGGGCAGCTTAACCCAAGCCAAGGACGAGAAAATCATATCGAATGCCATGATGTTTCGACTTCTTAAATGCAGTTGATCTGGTCTCATACGTTCCGCTGCTCCAGAATCTCGAGTCTTTTGGGGATTCAAAGGATAATCCAACACTGGGGCATGCCGTCTTCATCAGACAGATATCTCTGAGTGAAAACTGGCTTGACCTACTCTTCTCGGGCGCCGCTCTCCATTGGAGTTCTTCAAGGCTCTGCTTTGGGACCAATAGTGTTTCTGTTATATGGCGACGACCTTTAGGATGTTGTTTCAAGCACATGTCCACTTTTTGTCCAATGCCAGTATCCTCCAAATAGATATAGACGCAAATCCGTGGACTACGAAACGCGTCTCGCAGTACTTGACCGCTTTCCTCTGGAGAATCGTCGCCTCCGAGGGGAACAAATCTTGGTCAACGGGTGTTTCACCGTTAACCGAGCAAACACACGGCGGGGACACTGAACAATATTTTCAAGGTCAGAGAGCACACATTCCTCAGGCAAATTGTTTCTCACTTCGGGTAGTAGTTTTGTGGAACAACCTTTCCCAACAGTTATCCATGCTCCATCCGGAACCCAGTTCAAAGCATTATTAGTCCCTTATTCATGCAAGTCTTCTCGCTATGGCCCCGTGCTGAGAACTTAAAGAGCAGTACTACACCTTTTTTCAATTGTGTCTTTCAGGCGAATGACAGACGCTGAACGACAAGAAAAAAACCCGGAGAACTTTGGCAAAAGTCTCGATCCTGTGTATTAATCCATGAATCCATCAGTCCGTGGACCGTGAACATTCCAGGCAGGAGAGCGCATGCTATACCATCTACCATTGGGTAATACTGGTAAAATCCCAAAGCATAACGGACGGAGCATTATAGCTATGGATGTTTTACCGTTGAACCAGTCCACATTCAAATTTGCGTGTATCAAGAAAACGTGAGTATAGAATTTTGTGATATTTGGAAAAAATTACAACCTCCTTCCAGATAGTTCCCCATTGTTTGCAACGGGCTGTCTTGCCTAAATAGACCGAAATATGTAACCCTTCTCTGCGTCAAAGACCCATACTCAACAGAGGTTACTCTTGAATTTGTCAAGACAAACAACTGTTTGGTAGGCAGCATTAGACGGTGCACTGAATACACAGCGTGCTCCGCAAGCATGAGAGCCAACAAAAGTCCGCTCCATGTTCCTATGTAATCGATTCCGTAGTTTTATATTTTACCAGACTCATGTCTTTGTACTTGCGCAATCAGGCTTTATCACCTATGACGGATTTAATGGGGCAACCATTACTAGCATTCCGTTAGTTAGAGCTTTTCCATTAGTCATGAACCAAAGTATGTGGTGGTTTGAAGACACGGGCCGTCGATGGTTCAGGGTAAGCCGTGGTAAGCGCAAATGAACAAATTGTTCGGGAATAATTGCAGCGCCATAAAGTCGACTTGCATTAATTTGCTGAACATAGCATCTCCTGAGTTTTGTTACCAATTGTTGACGCTAATGCCATTATTTCTGTCGCTGTGGCATGAAGATTGTGATTTGATATTTCGGATCCGTAAAGTTATCCTTATCGATCACAATTTATTGTACTGTTTTACTACCTAGTGAAAATCTAAACAGTGCTGAATGAGATTCCCTAAATTCCACCCTGAAACTGGTGAATTTTTTCTGAGAAAACCGTCGCAGTCCGTGGGTAGTGCGTTATTTATACAATGGAATATTATTGGTCGTCGCATAAAGCTGGAAAATGTATTTTCAGTGCGGATTTAGAAGAGAGTTGGCAAACGTTTTGCTGATTATTACTTGAGGAGTAATTTTCTTTGTTGTCACCTCTCGTGATTTTACCTAAACACTTAAGCTGGAACAATTTCCTGACGTTCCCCGGAGGAAAAAGTTTGCATTATTCACCTCAAACATTATTTCCCATTTTGAACGTAACGATCCGCGTTTCAGTATTTTCACTTTTTATGATGCTTGTAATCACTGGTAATAAACAGTTAACAAATATTTATATTAGGTATCGCTTTATCTCTAAATAAATGCAGGAAGGTAGAAAACGGCAGCTGCTTTGGTCCTTTGAAGTTTCATAACTTGAAAGTCAAACGGAAAGCAAGGTTTGAGGCAGACACATTACGTCGTATTCTCCACTGTAATAACCTGAAGATTATTCCGAAATCCTTAGGCTATATTGAGAAGACTTGTTTTTGATTGCTTTAGAGAATTATGTTATCACTGATTTTAGATATCGTGGAAATGCTGCTCACAAAACTCTTTTTAATCCCGTATGTCTTACAAGATTGTTATGTGTTCAAACAAAAACGATGCATTTGTACTTTGATCTAGTGCGTTTTCCTGACAATAGGGACGCCCATTTAAGTCACCAGTACAATGCATTTATAGGCTATTAGGTTACGCCTTCAAAAAAACACCACAGGAAAACTTCGATTCTGAAGTTCATGTAGGTTGCTTGTACATGTTCCTCAATCCATGCTGTCCCGCACAATTGAAAAGTGCAGCATAACTTTCAGACCCTTGATGATGCCCTGAAGTAACCCGGTGGCTTCATAGAATCATGTGAGAGCCCACTAATGCTGATTTTATTAAACTTCCTTCGCTCCACGTAGGACATATGATACATGTACAAATTAGAACCCATGTGACTAGTCTCCGTAATCTGCCTAGCATTGTACTAAAATATGCCTTCATGTTTGTAACTAACATGGACCGACCTTCGATTTTCTGGCTGGTTTGAATTTCATTTGACCAGGATAATACAATCACAAAGCTCAACCTTGCTCCATATTTCTTATTTGATCTAAACCTGAGATCTAGACCTGGGAATATCACGTAGATTTATGAATATAGCGTTCGTCATTCGCATACAGTTATGAGCACAACAGGCCGTCAGATTAGGCTGTCACGCATAGATGAGGGCTTATTATTTACCGGCCCGCACAGATACCGGCCTGTTGTTTACTGCAGGTAGCAGAAACAAGCGGCATCGCTTACAGTCATGAGTATGACGTCCGTCAGCTTCACACCCAGCAGTTACGATGAATAGACTGTGGGTGAAAACGGCCTTCCTTATTATGGCCACCGGAAATGGATGCCCTTATTTCCCACTATTATATTCGCGCTTTGTAACGCACTTCTCGCGATGGATCGTAATATTCCTGATATGAATGATATCACTGTGTTGGCAATCAACCTGCAGCCATCTCCTGACGTTGGGTTGTTCATCTACAGAGGTGTCCTCCGCATTGCCACTGCAAAATTCGCGAAGTTTCCTAACAGCGTTCCAGGTACTGGAAGCTGAGCTCTATCGGAAATTTTATCGTGACAAAGTTTGCTCAACAAAATTATCTCGTTTGGTAAATCTGAATAGTATGAAGCAAACAAACATCAGTGACCGATTTTGCAGAGTAGACTTGCATTGGATGTTCTGCAGACGTCATTTCTTTCTTAAAGCACCCCCAAGAAGGCCAAACTAGACTGAAGGGAAATTTCGTGTTTTATCCCTCCTGATCCGCTGAAATGCGAATAGATGGTGGTCCGTGACTTGGAAAATTTGCTCAAACAAAATGATTTGAGCAAATATCACCGAAAGCTGCAAATGGGTTAGACTGAATCCTTTTTAAAGTGACGACTTTGAAAACCATATAGTTGCGGCAAAACTAATTCGGGTGTGCTTCTAGTCAGCGGCCGCTATGTCTAGATATGCTTTGGTACGAGTGTACTAACATGGTAGTGGAAGCTTGCGTACTTGACTGGATACACTTAATGGTGTCCCTTGGGCGGCTTTTTTTAACATAACCTGTGAAGGAATCTCAGGAAAGTGAAGTCCATTGCATACTCCTTATTCTGTTTGCAAACGGACCATTGCTCTGAGTCTGTTAAGGGCAGTTTCTCGATGTTCTTGCCCAGTGGACTAACATCCCGAGCATCACTGTGGCTGTTGACAATCACCCAAGAGTAGACGGGGTGTGCGTTGCTGAGGCTACTTTCGGTGTTCCTCTTGGGTTGGAGGTGTACCGCACGGACAGCAAACAACGCATACTGCAGGTATGTCTCTATCACAGACTGTCCGTTTGCAAGGCCGGTTTTCGGACTATGTGCTGTTTACCAGCGAATCATTCTCGTTTCAAAATAAACCTCACTGCCTTCTGTGTAGTTTGATCAAGGCCTATTGCTCAAGAAACTGCTTGGGCTCCTGCCACTCACTTGTGTCAAAGGGCAAAACTTACAAATTGAAAACTAACATTTTTTTCGTCGAGTTATTCAGCGATAACTTCACAATCATTTCCAAACGTCTTTCAGTTGACCAAAAAGAACTATGGACCATGTGATCGCAAAATGTCAAGTGACTACACACGATAAACAAGGTAAGGGACAAATGGGGAAAATATGCTTGAAGCATAAATTAACCCCCTAGCTTTTCTGGTTAAGCCACCGTAAACAAGATCGTCCATCCGATAGTGGACGGAGTAGGCTACTTTCCCTATTAACTGTCCATATTCTTTGAGTGTAGTCCTGAAACCCTCACCGGGGAATCCAGTGCTTACGAGAAGAATTCATATGATGGCCAGTAAATTAGCGGGGGTCGCCGCAGAACTAGATAACATACCAGTAATTTTTGACGTCAATTCATTGGATTCAAATAAAAAGCTGCCCCTAGCGCACATCACACCTTCAGAACAAACATAGGTTACGGTAGATAAGATAGCGGGATACACAAAGGCATGCTTGAATCTCAACAACTTCAGTTCTGACTTCGTGGTTCGCACTCAAGAGCAGGATCTAGCAATCGGGTCTTTAATCTTTCCAGTGTTGGCAAATATACTTATGCAATATGTTGACTCCGAAGGTTCTTTACACATGAAGAATATTCCGGTGTTATTTTTATGACATCTTCGTCGCGTTGCAACAAGGCATGATCGCTGAATTTCACAACTATCTAAATGAACTGATTCCACACACTGATTCAGTATGGAGATGGAATGAGCTGCGTGTACACTGACCGTTTAGACTGCATGGCACATAAGTTCAAAGGCAAATTAAGTTCACAGTTGACGGAAAGCCAACGAACGCTAGGGAAGTTTGACCAACTTGCCTGCCCAAACAAAGTCGGTATTCACCAAGATTGCCTTTTAAATTTTTAGGCGTGTGAAGACCTTTACACAGAAGAAGCTGATAGGACAACGGCTCAACTTGAACTAGACAACAAACTTAGGTGTAGTGGGAGTGCGGCTAGCTTGATTAAGTATCATTTGAGAAGTGTGCTGGTACCAGTAGCAAAACTCAACACAGGGGTGGATTGGAACAGCTGTTATTCCACATAAGCCAGAGACCTCTAAGGTCGTTCGGAGGATTCTAAACACTGGAGGACAAGAGTAACTCCCTAGAGGGGAAACACTTTTGCCCCCTTCAGTGCTTAGATGAAAGGATCCCCTACCGGGAAACAAAACCAGGAACAGTGTTTAGTAAATTTAGTTTGACGACGGGACTAAGGTCTACAGAAGACAAATAGCCAGAAAACGCTAATCCAGAATCGGAAAGTATGGAAACGAGAAGCGCGGCTGAAGGTCGAGCGTTATCAAAAACCCAGCGTCCAGGACCGCTTAGCTTCGAAAAGTAGTCATGGCACCGGCAGGCAGGTAAACAACACTTTTGGATCAGTCAAGCTGACGTGTGCGTGTGCGGTTATGAGAATTAGGCAAAGCCAGCATCTAAATTCCACTTAAACTTACCCACTCCTTACCCCCAAATAAACTGTCGCAACACACACGAAAATACAGAGGCTAACCAGATCTACCTGTGGCACCCTCGGTAGAGCTTCAATTGTAGCACCCTGAAGTAGAAGCAAAAGAAGCCAAAACAGATGGTAACTAATCTGAAAACATCCAGTTCAGTTGCTCAAAATATTGGCAAATGCACCGTCCGATATACTCCTTTACGTGACACCCAACTCTGACCTAGTGAGCTGATATGGGGGCTTCTTGCTGATTGGTTCATCGTATGTCTTAAAACCTGACCAATTTGATGACTTGCTTATTCGGCCTGATGAAGCTTTTATGGTAAGTGCAAAACACTGATCAGCTCAAGCTAGTGATTGTTCACCAGACGCTTCCGAAACGGTGTCTTTGGCTCCAACAAATAGAACCTTCCAGATTCCATGTTTGCGGAATTCTTTATTTTATCCGATATCAGTGGTCAAATTCCTCGAGAGGTTTAATGGTAACCGAGCGAAGTGGACGCTTTTCACAAGAAATGATCTTTACGGTCCGTAACGTACCCTGATGCACGCGTCTACCAATATTGATTGAGATACGTTTTTCTTGGCACTAGCGGAACGCATTAACCAACCCAGTCCCGGCTCAATAATAAACCGACATGTAAGTGTGAAGCAACAGTTCAGCCTATTCAACAGGCTTTTGTGGCACATCCTGTTAAATAGTGGGATAGCTCCACACAAAAGCCTAGTCACGATCTAATTAGCCTGTGGGTATTGTACGCAGCTAAAAAGACTTTTTGGATACAGCTATCTGTTTCTGGAGTTTATAAGACCCGTTCCGCCAGCTATACCGCAACCAAGTTCTGTGAGGTTGGATAGGAGAATTTGCTACTATCCTCAAGGCATTGGCGATCAGTATTCACGGGTTTATTGATTGTTGCATGACGATGTGCTTTCCTTTAATCTGATCACGGATACGAATATAACCTCTTATCAAGAACGACATTTGAAGAATCTGTCCTGTGCTGACCACATAAATTTTTGATACTGAGGTGAGTTAAAATTGCCAGAATCAAAGTGATTTGTGATTAACTTGCACGACATGCGCGTGGGCTATGTAAGCCGGTAGCTGCCGGGCGATAAGCAGTCACTTAATATGTAGATTGGCGTGAATATCTTTTAATTGAGGGAAGATGCCTTTTTGAGCGACTGACTACATCAGGTCAAGATGCCTTGCCATTGCTAGTAACTTTCGATCCAGGAACACTGGATGGCTGTTCTGGCCCCAACGCGCTGAAAGTGTTGTCATGTGCAAGGGTTGACAAAAATCCCACGTAAACACTAACTCGGCTAGGGGCTGTGCGTAATCACGTCTCGTCAAAACTTGATGTGACGGGGTTGCTTGATGAGGATATAGACTTGCGCAGTGTCCCCTGTGTGTTTAAAATGTCACCATTTATTTACCCATGGATTTCCCGTTTTTGTCCCTCAAGGAGAAAAGTTTGGCACGCTTTCGTGCAGGCTATCTAATGTACTTGAATAGTGCATGTTTTGCCTTCCGCTGAATTTTTTAACAACACTTGCGTTCCTATTGTTAATTGGTGTATTTGAGGTCTGCAGTGATCACACATCCTGCAAACTTGCAACTTATTTCCGAGTTTTCAAAAAGCTGGTTTCAAACCCGGAGTTAAGTGTCGGATGGCGAGTGTGGCTGCGTGCAATATATGTGAACTATTAAGCCTGCGGCAGCGCACGACCGGTCTCGCCTGTTCCAGGATTCACCACGTAAGCGCAATTCTTCAGGACAATATCTCTGTGAGGTCTGGAAGATATGGGGCTTCCGTTTATAGCCGAAGCTGGCAAAGACATCAACTCAGAGTGATCTGGATTTGTTGCAGGACGGGATTCCTACAAAACAACTACCAGAGGCCAATGTAACTTTCGTCGAAAATTTGCGGGTTGAAAAATGAGCGTTTTTCTCTTCCAGAAGCAAGCATGTCTCTTCTGAACGATGACAAATGCACAAGCTGATTAGGATTATGACTCTAAATGTAATGGGGCGAAAGGTGTAATAGGCCGTTAGGTAAAATTAAAACCTATTCGGCCTTTGAAAAGTTTGCAATATTTTTCATTCTTATCGGCAGATCAAATACGCCGATCAAACCTTTTTCCGAACGGAAACATTACGTATATTGTAAAATTCTTGGAAGTCTAGCCTCTTCATAATTAACATGGACTGGGCTGGGACGGGATCTTTATCATCATCATCATTGTCAGCTGTAACAACCAAGTACTCGTCGTTCACTGATTTTAGCTGCCGCAATTTCGTTCACCGATGAATCGCGGGGCGGGGAGTAGGTAGCTGCGCATTGCACGCGCGAGCTGGAAAATTGGTGCATAAATCCAGCACTCTCAGTAGGCTGTCAAGTGGGGGGGGGTTGCAAAAGGAGCTGCGCATTGAAGGCAATAGCTTTGATGCACGAGTGCCATTGAGGGCGCGACTGGGCAGTCTGATAATGTCTCTAGCCACTGATGTGGCCCGTCACGGGCTCGCCATCCATGAAGACGGCAGTGACCATCGCAGCTGAGTTTGCTGGTCCAAGTCATTGTTTGAACGCCTCTGGCTCTCTTCAACTCTTCACATGGTTGGGCGAAAAGAGCCCTTCGAAGAATTCGGTCGACTGGCATGCGCAGCACGTGGCCACGCCAGTGCAAACTATGTAGTGTGTGGGAGTAGTGTGTGTGTGTAATAGTGTGGAACTGGATGGCACATGTGCATCATTTAAATTGTGCCTCTTTCTTCCGAACATACACCAGTATATTTTTTCATGTCTCAACTAGGCAAGACTATTGAGAATTGATGGTTGCACAAAGCCGCTGATCGTCAGTTTGCAGGACGGTTGGGGCTAGTGGGCAAGATGACAGGAACATGTTGTTGAAGATGCTGATTAATGTAGGTTCACTGATAAATCCCCGATGGGACTCCGTCGAAATATAAAAACGTCATACACTTCCCATTCAAGAGTATGAGCAGTGAGCCGTCGTGATAGTGGTTCACATGTGCGGATATCCCCAACAATAAAAATCCATTTATCATGAATACTTCAAGGACTGGTAGATGCAAATCATCCTTTGTACGCTTTCAGCAGTGCTGTGGATTTTGGCTAATTGTGATTGTTTGATTGAATAGCAACCTTGTAAGGGCTACCTAATCGATCACGATGCAAATCATCCTTTGCACGCTTTCAGCAGTGCTGTGGATTTTGGCTAATTGTGATTGTTTGATTGAATAGCAACCTTGTAAGGGCTACCTAATCGATCACCTATTAGAGAGAAAAAAGTTCAGCGCCATAAATTTGAGACAAAATAGGACAGCGTGAAGTGTAAAACGGACGCACGTTTCTTGAAAATCCTTGAGTCAGTGGCTACTTTCGAACTCAGTTCTCTCCCTGATACACAAAGTCAGTGATTCCAGCGAACAAACCATCAAGTATACACGTAGTGTAATGAGTCCCCGACAAGGGTAAACACCTGCCTTGCTGGGATGTTTGCACACATTCTGAGTGGACCATCGACGACTGGCAGTTAGGGGCAACTGAACATGATCAGGCTTACGCTTATCAGTTTCAACTAAACAAGATTCATCTTTAAGCTGGCCAGGTGGTTGACCGTTTGCGTGCAAGTCGAGCTTTACGTTCACTCAACTGTGAACGGTGAGGTTGTTTAGGCGCATTAACCCAAACTAACAGCCGTCCTCTGAAGTTGTCAGACCAAGCTTCCGGTTATTACAAATTCAATGACATCAGATTCCGTCTGCCCACGTCACAGTGACAGAATGTGGTCGCTCTGAAACACAGTTTGTTCAGCCGATGGAGTTTCCGCAGTGAAGCTGACATCAGCATTTCTGGTAGCCTCTTACCAATCAAAACACTTGGTTTTGAGTTAGGATCCGCACACTTGTTCGATGGAGATTGCCTGAATATCGAATGAATGGCACATTGGCGTGTCAATTAAAAACTCATTGTGGCTCTCAGCTGGGACAGTTTCTAAATTGTTTCCAAAGCGACAATGTCTGATCTTGGTTGTTGATTGGCCAGCTTCAAGGCGAACGCGTTCGAAGTGAGATATCTTAAATGTGCCTGGTCTTCTGCATGCAAATTGTCTAATTTTGGTCCATATACTCTTCGGTGGAGTATTTCAGACCGGACAAAATCAACAGGCTGAGTGCAAATATAATAAAACGAACATATTTGTTTTGAATATTGATGGATAATTCACTTGTTCGTGGAGATTGCCTGAATATCGAATGAATGGCACATTGGCGTGTCAATTAAAAACTCATTGTGGCTCTCAGCTGGGACAGTTTCTAAATTGTTTCCAAAGCGACAATGTCTGATCTTGGTTGTTGATTGGCCAGCTTCAAGGCGAACGCGTTCGAAGTGAGATATCTTAAATGTGCCTGGTCTTCTGCATGCAAATTGTCTAATTTTGGTCCATATACTCTTCGGTGGAGTATTTCAGACCGGACAAAATCAATAGGCTGAGTGAAAATATAATAAAACGAACATGTTTGTTTTGAATATTGATGGATAATTTTATCTCTAACAAGCAAGGAATTTTCGGTGCGACACGGGGGCCTACCTTAACGCATCCTATTCCTCAGATCGAATTGTACGACTTGTTTTGACGAGCTTTAAACTCCGTTTGCCGAGGACTTTGTTCAGAATCTCTTTTGGGCAAGAGGTCGCTAGAAAACAAAAAGTATTCTCATGTACGTGATGCATGTAGGAACTGCGTAATAAATAAAAAGAACTGAGCTTTCAATCCATGTAGCCCGGTGGTAAGAGAAGTTGGTAGTACTACGTAACAGACAGCTGTTTTTCGGCAAAATAAATTTTAGACATATTTTCCTTCCTTAATTCAGCCAGAGTGTGTTAACCCATAATTTAAAGGCCAAAAATTGTGTAACCTATCCACATATCATATATTAACTGCCCCGTAAGCATCGGGTTATTAGCAGATCTACATGAGTAACAAAATGTTTGCTAGCGTAATGCTCGGACTTTGTGTACCGAACACTACGATAGGGTAGGAAAGTGCCCAAGATCAGAAGGTAGTTGAATAAATGAAGTGAACTGCGCATACTGCACCAACTTGTGTGCGCACAAACAGAAGCCATTGGAACGGTGGACAACCACATTTTCGTGCTCTCACTCAGGAATGCTGCAAACGCCATACATTTTTGTTACTGACCAAAGTTAAGTTATTCCATTGAAATCTAAGCAACTTTACTGGCGGTGTTCTCTACTACGCTAAACATAGAATAATAAATTTCGAACATCCGACCGCATTTTATTTTTAATTTGTAGCACACTTTCGGTGCCCAACTGCCATGCCACCAGAAGAAAGCACTAGGATTGGGATAGTGCCAGTTTGCCCAAACCTGGATAGAGGAAAAGAGGCTGAAGTCAATTTCGAATCAAGGCCTACCTGCCAGTAATTTAACATTCTAACCACTGAATCGTCTCTACCCCCATACCTAATTTCATGCCCAGTATTTTTCGTATCTCTATGAAATTGTGAATGTTACTGATCGTGAAAAGTGAATGAAACAAAAAATAAGCCAAAACCTCACGCAGATTAGCGGCGACCTCCGCTCGGGGATTACGAAGGAGACGCAATTTGTCTCATTGTGCTGAATGAAAAAATTCTAGCTGGTTGATGCAAGTGGAACGATTCGTTCAAAGAAAGTTGGCTTTCATAATTTACACTACCTCAGAGAACACAGGTTGCAAACGCATGAATAAAACGATCAATGCAGAATATGTATCGAACATGGTTTTTGGTAAAGTAATTGGTTGAATGTTCGTGTAACGCAGCCCCGAGCCGAAGGTGCATATCTTGTCCTACAATCGAACAATTGTGATCTTTTTGGGAAATCCAAGGCAAACATATGTCAGAATATAACAAAGCGATTTGTACATGTCGATTATTCAACGGCAAGATGTTTGGTGGCTCAAGCGACGTTTGCCCAGCGGAACTAAATTACATTACATGAACTGTAAATCGGGTGCTGAATAAATATCAGACACAGAATTCGTGGTTAGCTGGCCTGTTGGGCGGCTTGTTGAGAGCAGCCGTTAATGCACATTGGATAATCCGTTAACTGAGTAAGCAACAGGGATTCATTTGCGCGAACGTGGAGTTCATGAGGACTTGAGGGGACTCTACGCACGTGGAAATAAAATTCACGGCGAATCGTCTGTGAGATCTAGACAGTGTCTAAATCATAGAACATGAAATTCCTACATGTGAAGGGAAGGAACAGTGCTGGATGTGTAGTCACTCGAGCGCATTGCGGAAAACAGCCGTTTGCAAACGTAGTTTACCTGCACGCGATCTGGGTAAATGAAGCGAATGGAGCCAATATGTGACAAAATGAACTGTTTGGAAGCACCGGGTTAGAAAGGATAGGCTTACAACCCCAGATGATGCTTGCACGATGGAAAATGCTATGCAAATATATGAGGAGATGAACAATAACTAAATGAAAACGGGAGAAGGATTTGTTGGTTGTGTGATAACTGGTGCTAGTGGCGTAGAGCAGCCCCGAAGCCAAATAGTATGTCCCGTTCCCCAGCGAGTAACTGGGACCTTACGGTGCAACCAGGCTTAATCGTGGAATGTACGATGTCGGTTATGTTTCCTTCGCCTAGACTTATTTGATTGTTTGAAATGCATGAATGCCGTATTATACAGAGGTCGAGTGGGTCTTGAATAATGAACGTATCATTCTGCGTCATTGCTCCATGGAAACGTATCAACCTAACAAACCACACGGTGCCACCATTATGTGATACCAAAATATGCAACACTAAGCAATTAGTAACACATTTTCAAGGTCACTTCAATTTTCCGGAAGCCGTTTGCAAAAACGCCATCGACAATATATCTTCCGAAAACGACACTCAAGTTAAGACCAAAGATGAAAAATGGAGCACTGTGGAGTTTTGTGATTGTCTTATCCTGGTCAAATGAAATTTAATCGAACCAGAAAATCGAAGATCGGTTTATGTTAGTTATAAACGTGGAGTCGTATTTTATTACACTGCCAGGAAGATTACGGAGACTAGCCACATCGGTTCCAATTTGCACTTGTACTATATGGTCCACGTGGAGCGAAGGAAGTATAATGAAACCAGCATTAGTGGGCTCTGGCATAATTTTATGAAGCCACGGGTTAATTCAGGTTGTCATTAGGGGTCAGAACTCTTTGAAAGGTAGGCTGAACTTTTGGTTGTACGAGACTGCATGAATTGAGGAACAGGTACCAGCAACTTATATGGATTTTTGAACCAAAATTTTCGTGAGGTGTTTTATTTTGAACATAATCAGAAGGCGTAACTCAATAGCCTATCTGTGAATTTTACTAGTAGTTAAAGTAGCGGCCCTTATTGTAAACAAACCGCACTAGATCAGTGTACAATTTAATGATCAGTCTCCTGGTTTTTGTTTGAACAAACATTAATCTCGTAAGACATATGGGATTAAATAGAGTTTGTCAACAGCGTTTCGAAGATGTCTTAATCATTGCTAATGTAATTCACTGACACACTCAAAAACAAGTCTTCACAATGAAGTCTAATACTTCCGTATTAATCTTCAGGTTAGTGCATTCGAATATGCGACGTAATGTGTCTGCCGTAAACCTTGTTTTCCGTTTAACATTCAAGTTATGAAACGTTGACATACTAACGCAACTGCCGTTTACTACTTTCCTGCATTTATTTAGAGATAAAGGAATATCTAATATAAATGTTGATTAATTATTTATTACCAGTGATTACAGGCATCATAAAAAGTGTAATTACTGAAACACCAACCAACGTTCAAAATGAGTCTATATTTCATTCAGCACTGTTAACNGCAAACTTTTTGTCTCCGGGAGTGTCTGGAAATCGTTTCAGCTTAAGTGTTTGGTTAATATAACGAGTGGTGAAAATAAAGAAAACTACTCCTCGAGTAATAATCGGCAAACATTTTTACATCTCTGTTCTAAATCCGCCTTCGAAACATATTTGTCCAGTCAAATGTGATGACCATTGTCTAAAAAATCCGCAATCCACGGAGTGCGAACGTCTTCTCAGAAAACAACTACCCAGCTTCACGGTGAAATTCAGAGACTCATTCAGCACTGTTCACATTATTTCACTAGGTAGTAGTTGTTGAAAAAAAAGTTTTTACGAATCTGACATGCCAAACTACCACGTTCATGCCACAATCAGCAGCGAGAGCAGTAATGACCTTAGCGTCAACAATTGGTAGAAGACACTCAGCAAATTAATGCAAGCCAACTTTATGGAGTTGAGATTATACCCGACTAATTTGTTCATTTCAGCTTACCACGGCCTGGCGTAGACCGTCGGCAACTGCTGCCTTCAAACCAACACATACTTAGGTTCATGGCTAATGCGAAACCAACGGAACCGTAGAAATGGTTGCCAAGCTCTACACGCCAAAATTCTTCGGTCTGGACTTGGACAACCTAGCAGCAGGTAAAGCTTACACTTCCTTCACCTGGTATGAATGCTTGGCTCCAAAAGGTCACCACAACTAAAACAGCTCTTGGGCTGATAAGTTTGGTAAGCAACTATCACTGTGCCTAGGCAGCGGTGAATAAGCAGGCAGGTTAGTGAAAGACATGTCCGTTCAGGGTAACTGCCGCCTCCAAAAGCTGTAAGGGGCTGCTTGTAATTTAACGGGTAATCTCCATTGAAGTCAATGGATACAGCCATGACGACTCGACGCACCGTTCGTTAACGCTAGCACTGATTGTTATAATCATCGCTGTACTGCAACACTTTCTGTTTCCTTTACATAACTATTCAAGTTTATCGACCCGTAAGTGAACTGTCGTTATCATTTCTCCAGCTTACGTGTGGGCGTTTGGTTTCATTGGAATGGGACAACTGTAATGCCAAAATCGTTTTTTCTGCATTACAATTTTGCATGGCAATGTATTATTCAAATATTGCCCTCAAATACACTTACGCATTTTGTACGCGGTGTCATGTGGAATATAACGCCTTCCACTGTTTAGAACACCATCGTAGGAGTAATAGTGAAATAAACATGGACGAGTTTTACAGTGCAGTCTGTCTGATAATTTCCTTAGGGCCATGGAGGCAACAAAACCCTTGAATGTATTTTTGCAACCAAGTGAGGAAGCACGTTCTATAATTCTTGGACATCTGATATATGGAGTCACGTTCCACCCGCGTAACTCTTGCTTCCAGGAAGCTACGCTAGCAAGCGTTCTCTTCCCAACAAGATGTATATTTTTCGAGTTTTTTGAAACACGTCTTATAGTGCTGTAGTAACTTATTCCTCGGAAGGATTATTCTAACATTTTTATCAATATCCTCCAAGTAGAGCTGTATTTGCACAATTGCAGGCCTATTTGTTCTAGCGTCTATTATTTCATCGTGTCATTATCAGTCATTGTATTTGCTGTCCTAGAGGAGACCCTTCAGGTTACTGTTTATTGAAAAAGTTACCCGAAAACAAGTGCCAAGGTATATCGGTGAAAAAAGTGAGTAGGAGGTCGGCATGCAGCTTGTTTTAGATTGTTTATTGAAAAAAATTTACCCGAAAACAAATGCCAAGGTATATCGGTGAAAAAAGAGTGGGTAGGAGGTCGGCATGCAGCTTGTTTTAGAACAATCAAGTGCACAATTTGCGCGGCAATTTTTGCCACAAGTTGGTTACGTCTTAGACCAAAATAGTAAGCAGAGTAGAGCCATTCTATTTCCTTCTGACAGATAAAATCGGGGAACTCAACCCCCAACCATTTTCTAGATAAGCTCTTATCTCAACAAAGCGCACCGGATTCACATTTCACCCTCATTATTCCTCAAAGCTTGCAGCTGATATAATTATCCTTAGAGGTTCAAGTCGGAGGCTGCAAATCAGAATTAGCTGTAGAAAGATTCCGCGTCATATCTGAAACCATTCCCATAAACAGCACTCTGTGATTTGAGGGCGAAACCTCCCGTTTTGTGGTCCGGGGTGCTTTTACTACAGATTAAGCTTCTATCCACATCCTCGGTAATTTTGTATTAGGGTGGTGCTTCCCATCAAATACTTTTTGTAATGTTAGCATACAGCAAAAATCGATTATCGCAGCTGCTTTTGGATCATTCTAGTCAATCGTAATTAGAATGTCACTTAGATTGTGCGTTTTGTGTTCACGAAATATACCCGGGTGGCACTGGTTTGCAACATTTCTTGCTGATCGGCATGCGACTGCATGAAGTACCTTTGGCATTCTAAATTCTACTGTAATGAGTGAAACAAATCTATTTAACGTGTCCTAATGCCCTCTTAAGGATGCTGTTGTAATTCTCAGACACTTCAAGGAACTTAATCTTGTGGAGATTACACAGTGTTTTAGAAAATGAACGAGTACTCTTGAGGACACTGGGTACTCCATTATGTTGAGCAACTACGAAACATTATATATAGGGAGGCTTTTGAGTTCCCATGAAACACATCTATCAAACATAAACCGTTTCTTGTGCGTGTACAGTCAACTACACATATCCGTACATATCCAAGAGAATATTTGCAAAAGACAAAACCGGTATTCTAAGCACCACAAAACGCGGACCGGATCAATTCATTTCACTATGGTGAGCAATGATTATTGTGAATAATTTCGCTAGGCCAGATGTTGCACTTAATATGTAAATGGGAATTCTCAGCTAGCGCCGTTACTATGTAGCATAGGGCGAGCAGAACATTATTTTCTAAATCGAAGCTTCTGCAATCTTTTGGTGTCTTTCCTGATATATTTGCTAAATTGCTTTACTTAATTGTGTCAAAAGAATTGCCATGTAGAACGACAACAGTCGTGTTCAAAAAGGACTCCCATGAGGGTTAAATTTATGGTCTTTTTGTTTGTGTGTAAAATTCTGAATAAAAATTATTTATCCACCAGTAGATAAATATTGGTAATCCACATGCAGCATAACCATTTAGGTTCGTAAAGTGCACAATCTTGCTGAAGCTTATTGTGGCTCATAATTTCAAATGGATGAAGTAGATCTGGCATCGTTTCTTACGAATTTGAGGGCTCACTGAATAAACGGAAACAAGGACGATGAGTTTTGCACAATTGCTTAAAGCGCAATTCGGCAGTTGATCAGGCAAGTGTTGATCCGTTTGCCGAGCTTGGTGTTTGATTTGCATACGTTTTGTCACAATTCAAGGTGAAAAACTTCATCTAATTGTCTCTCTCCTTGAGCTTGTGTCTATATGGTTTACAAAGAACAGATTTTGATCCGCCATTGATAATCATTGCACTTGGACTGTAGTTCGTTCGATCATGATCTTTGTTACGTTATGTTTTGTATTCGTTGCTTTCTACGGTCGCGCTCCTGTAGAAGTTGCCGTTGTAGTTGTTCGCATCGTTGGACCTCCATTCAGCGAAGATAACAGTTGCTGAATCACTAGGAAATCATTGACGTCGAAGTGGCTCACTGAAAAAAGGATATCTTTGAGCTACACTACCTCTGCTCCACCACGCACTTTGAATTCAGGGGTGATTTTCGCAAACCACCTAATATAGAGCCAACGGAATGGGACAGAAATAGACGGCAAATGAAACAGGATTACGACCGTATAAAGCACAAAATGCAGAACACAACGGAACACAAACTATGGTCGAACAAGCTAGAGTCCAAATGCGATGATTGTCAATTGTAAGTCACATTACTGCGCATAGGTGCCCTTTTCAAACCATAAAAACACATGCATGAATAGAGGGGCCACACATTCAGCAGCGCACTGAGGAAGTTTCCTCACCTTGTGACGAAATGTTTGCAAATCAACCGCCAAGCTCAGCGGACAAATTAACAGGCACCTGATCAGTTACCAAATAATGCACCCGAGTAGCCAATATTCCAACTCATTATCAGAACGCAGTATGCTAGACATTGTTATTTGTAAGGGAACGTGACCAAAATCTGAAGAGATTCGAAAATTTAGTTGCCTTATTTTCTCATTCCGTCTACGTGTTAGATTAATTTGGGAAGATATGCTGCTGACATGCTACGCCATACGTCGACGAATTACAGAAACATCATACAGCAACAAAATTCTAGTGCTTCTGTAACCCCTCTCCATATCTGCTCGCGCACAGTCGCAGTTTTTTCAGCTATCAGGTGGCATTGGCCGTTACGCAGTGCTATTTAGTGTGTCAGAGAATTGCTGCATACGACATGAGCGGGGCGTAAGCAGATTGCACATGGAGCGTATTCATGCCCTCTTGTAAATGTCTTTAATGCTGCCTATCACAACTGACATCAAACACCTCTGTAGCTCTGTTTTTGTAGCGACAACTGCGATTCGGCTTCAGGCATCCCAAATCATACTGGAGGTGCCTAATCACGGTCAAACGTCCACTCAATAATGCAAAACAGAAGGCGAGCAATGTTTTACGCTGGAATTTCCCGGGAAATAGTGCACGCTTTCTATCCCGTGTAAGTATATATTTGGCTTCCTTACACACTGGAGCGACAGTAATTTTATTCAAACATTTAGCGGAATACTCATCATTGGCTGTCGTCAGAGTGGCAGTAGGCAGTGTTGATCAGGCAGCGAGGCAGTCCTTAATAACCATGATCTGCTCGTAGCACACCATTGCAGACGGAACAAATATTGTCTGATGGCTGCAAATATATCACCATGTGGATTTTTAGATTTCCTTCTTTTACTAGGCTTGCCCTGCAGTCTGAAACCTGGGACCCTACCCAACCTGCAACCAGATATATTTCATACAAAACCCAAACCTTTGCATTGCTTTGCATTGATTTAACCATTTGAACGCGCAGTAACGTGTAAACCATTTGCTTTCAGCGAGATAAATATAATCTAAACCGACCCGACTGTTGCAGACGCAAGGCACAAGATACTTTCGGAATAATGAACAAAACCAGATTGTTACGAAACGTCATTGTTTGTTATGCATTTGTTTTTTGGGAAATCAGATGGATTGCCTAAACTTTTTCGACAGGGATGATGACGATTAACTTTGAAAATTAGCAGTCTATACCTTCCAGTGGAAAAAACAGTATTTGAAAATCTAAATCACATAGCTAACAAAATATCCGAATTTTTCTTCTTCACTTTAACTGCTTTGAAAAATATTGATATTTATTATATTTTTGTTCTTGTGTGGGAGCTCTTCACGAATGTCTGCACTGACAGTTCCTTTTCACCCCCCTAAGTAGTTTTAAAACGCATTTCATACACAATATCTAATAAACAAAATCATATATATTCGGTTTGCTTTCATAGCTTCCTAACGACAAGTAGCGCAGTTTCGCAAGGAAGATACACAAGTCGCAACTTCTATCTTTGTGGATATTGAAAATGCATTGCGCTGGGACCGTTGAACATAATAAATGTATCAGTTCTTGCACGGAAATATTTTATATAAGGCTAGACACTGGAGGATTGCCTGACATATGTCTATAATCTAGTTAGATGTGATATCCACCAAACGTTTCACCAGAAACGTAAAAGCTGTGACAAAGGCATCCAAACTCAGATTTGTTACTTATTATTTAATGTCAGTCCTTGATTATAGTCAACAGATCACTTCAAAGAATAGCCACAGAAACGTAAGCTCAAGTTTTGTTGTACTCAACATCACCTGTTAGTTGAAAGCGTAATACAAGTCTATCGCAAAATTCTCACATTGATTTGCACAAATTTTACTGCTGTCGAAAAGACGCAAAATGGCATTATCCATGTGATACTAGTGGTCTACCATCTGCAAATAAGTGATACTTGATATGTACGCACTCTTATTTGTTGTGCATTCCCCGCCTGCATAGTGAACATAGAATGGTATGGTGGTTTCCGCTCCTACGAGTGACTCAATTATTTAACTAAATGCACATGAGTTACTGGTGACGCTTTCACATCTTAGGTTGTTATCACCCACGTTTTTGCAATCCCTTTAGGAGACAGCCCTTTAAGAAATTGCAAGTACAAGCACCTTGATACAAGTATACCAAACCATATATAACTCTGTCACTTCCCGTTTGTGTCTCAGATATATTTTCCTAGTTCCATCACAAACTTATTAGAATTCTCCATAAAACATTGGCATATGACCGCTATCAAGATTTTGTCAGTAAGAACGCTTCGAAGTCCAGAATCGTATGGGCAAAACAATGCACTTTGGTGGATAAATGACCACTGTATCTAGCGTGAATTTCAAGCGGCGAGCTACGTTGCACTTGTTCGTTACCATCATCACGTGAACAAAATCATTTGCGCAAACAGGATCACCGAAGGCCAAAGTGTCGACCAATTGGCCTGTCGCAGTCAACGGTGCGTTAGACTGGACGGGTAATTCCAATATCAGTTGTACACCTACTCACGATTAGTACTGAATGCACACATATCAAACAACATTGACCCATTAACAGAATCGCGTTCTGATCTATCGTTGTGCAACACAGGACTTGAATATCTTTCAGTGGTGCTCGCTCCACGCGCGAGTAGATTTCATTAGTCAATGTTGTTCTAATTCAATGGCTGGACAGAGCTGAGAGCCTCCAACAGTTTGTAGAGGGATATGCAGCAACTCTTGAAAGTTGGCGAAGAAAACAAAACGTTTGCTTTTTTCTATTTGAACAGAAGCACAATTTACATGATGGTCGTATACGAAACCAGTACTGTTGAAAGAGAGATTGATCGGGTAATGGTTCATAATTGAAGAAGAATACCGTACAATTTTATAATACAAAGTGATACACTAGTTGTTTGAAATCTGTTGCTAAACACGAGTTCTCACATTACCAGAAAAACACCAGAAACTGAGGCTCACATGGTGGAGTGTGAATATCATGGCACATTTCTAAAAGAAGCCCACAAAATAACAGGCAAAATCAGCCTCGCTGCAACAGGAACCGACAGGGTGTTAATAGCCTGTACGAATACAGTTTTTAATGGTCACGCATTCAGAGCTGAAATCTCCCCTTTTGAAGGGTTGCGAAAACGAGCTATTTACGACGGCACATGTCTTGCCTTGATTGAAATGAGAAACTGTTATGTTTCAGGAGTACTGTCCAGCAGAAAGCACACCAAATCATCCACCCAAAATGTTCTTTAAACAGGCAATCAACTTTACCGTATTTGCCTAATAACCCTACGGCTATAGTCAGCTTTATCCAATGACTTTCATAGTACAGCCAGGCGAACATGCTTGTTTCATTGCGGCAATTGCAGCAACCATAATTATGACCACCGATGGGTGCGTCCATGACAAAAATGCCGAAGAAGGTCCTCCGTGGTTGGTTCATTGCACTGCTTCGATGCGACAGTTGTATGTGAATTGTCATTGAAAAAATGTTTATAAGAAATCTTCAAAAACACATCAGTATGCACAACACTGAAGTCAGATGTTGTAGGCATTTGTTTGGTCAAATATCCGTTAACCCCTAAGCTACCCACAGCTATTGTTTATCACGTGCGTGTGGAAGCTGTCGGAGGCATCCACAAAAAGTATTTCAGACACTTGGTTCCATAGAATATATGCATTATGATGCACTTATACACATAAAGTAGGAATTTAATGTGCACACAGAAATGGAATTTGAAAAGACCGCTTGAAGCTCGCAGTTTGCTAAATGCGACCGTTTCAAGCAGCTGATATCGCGCGATTTTTTGCGTTTTACCTAGCATTCCTTGTTATACCGAGAAAGTGAATTGATACAAAATGAACAAAAGCAGATAGTCCAAACCATCAGTAACGCTGACTACAGAAACCTACTTAGGCAATCTGCTTCGTCACCACAGCGAACTGCATTAAAAAACAATGGTTTTATAATAAACACAAGGAAGTGGTTATATATTACCTCAACCGATTGTGATTGCTCAAATACGAAAAGATCTTTAGGTTAATGTATTTTTAGAAATTATTCACCGAACATTATTGAAGAAACTCACCAATGCACCGAGTAAGAGCCTGTTTCCAGCATTTGCCTGCGGATTGTGTCGTAAAATTGCATGAGAGTACGTGAGGTGTAATGAGTTCGACTACGCCGTAAGTCGGGTTATTTAAATGGATTTTGACTGGATATTTAGATGAGCGTTCTGGCGCTACCACCTGAAACTGATTTTAAAGTACTTTTGAAGGTTAAATGTTCCACGGTAACTCCTTTGGTTGCGTCTGAGCAACTGACCCCAGAATATGCTACGGGGGCCAAGCTCAAAAATCAAATAACTTTGCTAAACAATCAAAATTACTACCTTTTATACCAAAATAAACTATCTTAAGTGTGAGTCATACCAGACCTCTGTGGCAACTGTTTTGTTGCTTGTTCCACATGGACATCATTAAAAAATGCGACATTACTTGGGACAACCTACGTTTTTCTTCTTCGTTTTGACTATGTTTTTCTGAAAAATGTTGCAAAATATTAAAGCTAGACTGCACTCTTCTACGCGTTTAGACAATTTGGTCACAAAAGTGATTTCAGATAAATAAAGTCAGGAAAAAGCACCACATTGAGATCAAAGCCACTGCTAGCAAGTGTTTTTGTTGTCCTCTAATTTTATTTAAAATTTCAACGGGCTCCTCAAAAGTATGGCACGCAAAGTGATCGGCTAGTGCACATGAACGGTGCGTATCATAACGCTATTGACCAACATTACGAAACGACCCTATATTTATTACTCTGACTGGCTAAATGTAATTAATTCAAATTCGTGGATAACCACTCCATAGCGGACGTTTAATGGTCAGTCAACTCTCCAAAACTGCGCCATGTTGGATCAAAACTGGTGCTCAAATCTCCGATTCATCTCACCATCCAACGCAATATTCCGAGCTTAAATGACCTCTTTCACAAGGCACGCTAGGTCAAATAAGTTGACATACCCAGGCAACGCGTTCTTTCTTCTTTATCACACTGGTCTGAAGAAGGAAACAGTACATGGATTGATGTATCGCGGATTTAATCCGTTCAATTTTTGCACTTATGAATCCGTGGTAAAGCTGTTTTAACTGGCAGTACCTGAGCTTAATTTGATCCTTTCCTGTCTAGTCAAAAACGATGCTGATTCATTTTCATTACTTAAATAATCATTATAAGCTGTTCGTCTCTAACAAACTGAATCATAACCGACTTGCAACAAAAAAATATGTAGGGTGGTCGTTGATCAACCGGAATGATAGAAGCACCAATACTGATGATTCAAGCTTACCACGACACATATCCACTATAGTGACTACGAACTCTGAAAAACAAATATTTGGCTGATCATACGTTCAAGAGCCTGGTAGTTACGGACTCACCCATTGAAAAATAGAAAACGTGGTTCTCCCTAGATAATTGCATTCGCACATTCGTAGACCATTTCATGGTCTTTCCGAAACTCACAATCGAAATCTCCATTTCTTTAATGTAACAAACTGATCATAACCGACTTGCAACAAAAAAATATGTAGGGTGGTCGTTGATCAACCGGAATGATAGAAGCACCAATACTGATGATTCAAGCTTACCACGACACATATCCACTATAGTGACTACGAACTCTGAAAAACAAATATTTGGCTGATCATACGTTCAAGAGCCTGGTAGTTACGGACTCACCCATTGAAAAATAGAAAACGTGGTTCTCCCTAGATAATTGCATTCGCACATTCGTAGACCATTTCATGGTCTTTCCGAAACTCACAATCGAAATCTCCATTTCTTTAATGTGCCGTTCGTTGATCCACAGTAATGCGGGACAAGGATATCTAACAATCTCCAGTTAAATGCTACGTGATTTGACAATGCGGTATGGAGAATCAGGTTTTTCAAGTTCCTGCATCAGTTTGTAATTGCTAGCTTTGTCAGCGAAGGATTCATCAGCTTTATCCATTGCATCTGATGTTTGCGAGATTTCTGCGGACATGTTGATCCCCATAATTGAAGCTACCAGAGGTTTCACAAAGGATGTGGGTTTTTAAATACAATGGAGTTTGGGTCGCTCTTTAAAAATCCGTTGGTATTCTAGGACCAGGTTTTTTTCCAAAGCAAACGCATGGTTTTGGCGATAGACTGAACCAGCATATTCGGCAGATAATATGGTGGTTTGTGGTACAGCTTATTGAAGACTTACTGTTGTCTTCGTGCGGATCTTCTCCACAAGCCTCTGTTGACGTTAATCCAATTGGCACAAAATCAGTACCAACCAATGTGGAAAACCGAACATATTCAAAATACGATGGTAAGATGAACGGGAACATTTATAGAATTATTTTGCGTCCTGTATAAACAAACAACATCAAAACCAAGAGCGATGTCAGAAGGTACGCAGGTGATGCATTCAGAAGGAGGCGTAGTGGAGTTATAATTATTGGTGACTGAGTAAGTGCGAAAGATGACTGCTTGGCTTACAGCTCTCTTGAGAAATCCTAAGGCTCGACGCTTTCGATGACAACTTCAATTTCTGTCATTTCCTTTACGGGCAAACCAGTGCACTTACTTTAAATGTTTTTAGCCAACACTATAGTTTAGGCTAAAGATTTTCAGATGGCTATATGTTGCTTGACCAAAAGCTGAACTAAGCAGCTACCCTGTGGCAAGTGTTCAATTCAGTACTGAAAATGCAACTAAATTTGCATTTTCAAGTTCCGCGGCTGACGAAACTTTGCTTAACCAAACTTATCCAAGTAAATTTTTACCTCCTGGGAGCTAACAAAGCGCCGACCATATCGACTCAATCTGTAAGACAAGGGTGCGCTCACGAGATCAACTCTCCGAAGAAAGTGCCATTCTGGCCGACGCTTGATGAATTTGTATGTGATATTTCTAATGAATAGACAGCAACTGCATCGAGAAGTTAAATGTTTCACGTCCAAACCAAATTTCTACCTAAATAAACTTTAATGACATGCTGACTTTGGGCATGGAATAGATGGAAATGGTGAATCACAATCGGCTTTGATGTCGATAACTTTGTAGAACATCTTAAACCACACATGATTAGCAATCGGATTTCACCAAATTAGCAAATGTTGTTTCTCACCCATACACAACTCGTATTTCGGGATACTCCTTGTCAGCACGCTTTCAACTAAAATTCAATTAAAAACGAGTGAATACGATGTAATGTGTACTCCAGCAATGTTGGTATTTACATCGGAATTAACTCACTTAGGCCGACGGCGAGAAGCATAAGCTGTATTGTCATGATTTCCTCTAATCCGAGTTACAAAAATTTTCACCGTTTCAGCTTGACTGCTCGTCTCCCTTAATCTGTTTTATACTCCTCTGCATGACCTTGAAATCTATGATCAATGATGCGAGTTTTAATAAATCGTCCTACATCGGTCCGAAACTTCATTCCTTAAAACACTGTATGTTATAGCGTGCACTCTGTATTTGGTTCTCCTTGCTTCATGAAAGCAGGATTGTTGGAACACCTCGTCTTCATCTATTTGTACCTACTAATTTGGTTCCATTATCGTGGCTAGATCAGAGTGACCGAGCATTATTTAACAAATCCTCTCCAACTGCATTCTTCGAACAATGTAAGTAGATTTTTACAATCACTTTGTTACGGCGGAACTGCGCCAAGACTACCTACGTGCCAATTTGATCTGCTGAGTATACAGAGTTTCAAAACATTGCAAAATGCAGTGTTATCTAAAGTCAGTCGCATACGCTGAAGCTTCGCTGGGATTGAGAATGCTGTGACAAGAACATTAATGAAATCAATTGATTTTCGCGACATCTGCTAACTAAAAGTCGGATTGCTCGTCTTATGCAAAACAAGATAAATATACATTCATTAAATGGGAAGATTTAAATTAAATTTTCTTGTTGTCTCAGCAGTTTTCTGTAGTACTTCTTTAGCTGACACACTGCAATAAGGGATTTATGCGATGGTATTGAATTCACTTGAGTAGTGGCATCTTGAATCTTAAGCTGTTATATGAACGGGTAAAATTTGCTCGTGAATCCAACCGCAACCGGACGTTCATCAGCAAATGTTGTAACAAAGCAGTTCGTAGAAGATCCCCATCACTACGTTAGCGAAAGTGCATAATTTGGTCACTGATATCCATGAAGTTCCTAAATAGTAGAAGATGGGGCATGAAGTAAGTCGCTCAAGTAGGCATGATCAGCAAAGCTTTTGCAGCTAATGACGTTATAGAGACAAATCGTTTATACCTTATGCAGGCGAATGCGTTTTGGTGTGTCGATCGTGGAGTTGCTAGAATTGACGCCACCAGGGTGCCATTGGGCTACGGCACTCTATCTTAATTCTTTGGTGACAGCATACCGTCAGTGTTCAAGAACGATGATTCTCCACCCTGCGGCCATTTT
The DNA here is from genome assembly GCF_000715545.1 of Opisthorchis viverrini. Taxonomy (NCBI): domain Eukaryota; kingdom Metazoa; phylum Platyhelminthes; class Trematoda; order Opisthorchiida; family Opisthorchiidae; genus Opisthorchis; species Opisthorchis viverrini. The sequence continues at coordinate 132,810 of NW_008752225.1, read as the reverse complement.
ACACTTTGGAAAGATTGCTTTTCGAATGAAGTGCGGGGTAACTAACCCTTTTACATAAATGGGAAACATCCAGCCGTTTTGTTGTGTAGCAATGAAAACTTAGCTCGAAAGACATGGCTGAAACCAAGCTGCAGAAAAAACTAAGACTTCATATCATCTGCCTGCTTTCAAGGAGGTTTTGATTTATGTGTAAAATCGTTGGGCAGCTTAACTGGGCATGTGTATCACACGTGCCTAGCAATGAAAGAAAACCGATTTGCAGTTTGTGTGGCTGGGAACACCCAGATACAGTGCACACCACGCTAAAAAATTTGTCAACTTAATTAAGACACAGCGAACGGCAATGATATGGGTGACAGTTACTTCTATAAATTAACAAGTAGTAACCTTTCCACAGTTTGGAGTCAGGTGCGTGATAAGTACAGTGAATTTTTGGGTAGCTTACTTCAAGGTCCTATGCTAATCTTATCCAATCCTCTGCTATAATTATGCTCCGCACATGGTTATCGTGAAATGGGTAACAAAGTGTACCACTCGGGAGCGGTTTTAAAGATCGCCATGTGATTTTGGATGGCATAGGTAAAATTCTACCCAAGTTTCAAGGTAAGCGTGAATTTGTGCTCAAACCATACGGTTCGCATAATTTATTCACCTACTAAGCGGAATCTATACGCACGTCAACACAAGCACTAAAGCGTCCCCAATCCGCGTTTGAATAATTGCATGGAGGCAACACTACACTGGCTTCCGAATATCGGCAAGAGGCTTGGGTCGTTGTCTAATTGAACAAACTCATGAACAACGTTCTAAGTGTGGGCGTTTAAATAGAGCACACTTGCTAAGATAAATGTAAAGCGAATTTGAAATGCTTGGCTTCATTTGTGTCCCTTTCATAACATTTTTACATGAAAACATAACTACTTCGTTTCAAAAACTGCCACTTGGTTCCCTTTATTGTTGTGCAACTTACTTAGGCAAATAAATCACGATTAGTAATTACTTTTGCGCTGCCATCAAAAAAATGTCCCCGTTGCTTCGTCAGAATATGACAACGAGCAACCGCGCACACAAATGGGCTTTTATTTTCAGGCGTAGTATATTTCGAAACAACCTGGTGTGGATATTTTTCTCCTGCCGTGTTGTTCTGCTAGTAAACAACCATATAATAATGTGAGTGGGTTAATCTCATGCGCAAAATGATACCACGTAGCATAACAACTGATGGGTTCTAGTGGTGTTCAATGTAAATTCCTCCGTAGATAATGTTTTTCAACATAGCGTAAAAGAATGTGGACTGGACGTAAGACTTTGATTGCGTCCCTCAATGTTTTTTGAAGGAATCGTTTTATCAAAACTGAACCTGTACGAGTGACTCCAGATAATGAAAATTCCTTCAGTGCTCTTGCGAATAATGCGGGTCATCAAAGGAGTAATGAATCCTGTAGTACCGCACTATACATGGTTTCATCCAAAATTCGGAATCGCAAAATACTTAATAATGACTAATTAGTTGCATAAAGTGCGTTAAACAGCAATAACATGATCCAAAAGCAGTTTGTGAAACCAGAGTAGTTGTATTTTCACGTAAGGTTATGATTATATGATTATATGATTTAAGCGCTTTCACTTTGAAGGTCGTTCATGCGTTCCTTCAAATTCACAACGACCTTAGCGACTTTCCGATATCCGATATTCTATCCAAATAGGCACACAAGTGTTGGGGCTATTTTCATGCGTGTGTTGGCGTGCGCATAGAATCTGTTTATTAGGCAAGTAATTTGTGTGAGCAATATAGGTTTGAACACAAATTCACGCCGTTTGGTGGTTTCAAATGAACACATTTGTTTTAAGTATGATAGCTTGAGTTTCAAAATTGTGATTTCCCACTGAGTTATTCAATGGAACACCGACAATGATATTTCATATTGCTGTGCACCGTCGGTATTATTTTGACATTCAAGATAAAGAACTGCTACTGCACACGTCTGAGACGACGGAAATGCCACTTTCAGTTCCGCGAATTTTACGAAAACATATAAACCTATTTTTGTTGATGATAAGCAAATCCGAGTTTCGGTTGTCCACTGTTGCTACAGTTTATTCATCGGGGAAAACCAGTTTCATTTACACAGCCTTTTTGAAACACGACGTGGCTTCCTAGGTGTGCGGCTGGCTTGAAAAAACATTGTGTTTAGGAGCACGGTGCATATATTTTATCAGTGGTGCGTGTAGACGATCGAGACTAGGCTTCGAACCAACACATCTTTCCAAAAATCATGTTGCTCATGTTGGCCGGTCCCATGAATTATTAGGAACACAGAAGCAAGTAGTGCAGTTGGTGACGAGATCTTCCGGTGTAAACCGTGGAGGTGTATTTGTGGAACTAAAGTAATGTGAACGAGTAAATGCAAACGAGCTTTGAGAACACTCATAGGCGATATAGTTTAGCATTAGGATTCATTTGAAACACTTACCGACGTTATATGCAGTCAAACGACTGCATATGTGATCACAGATTTCCAAGTCTACGTAAGTTAATTTCTATGGGAATAGCAACTTTGAAAATGTTCATGCGTTGCGCTGACCTTGACAAACGAAATTAATTGAGGGTAATTTCTTTGGCAGTGAGTAAACAGCATGCGAATTTGGATCATGAATAATTGAAGCGCGTTGTCTGTTAGATTGCAAGGTTGTCTTGGGTCTTAAGAGCTCTAACACATTTCGGCTTGTCAACAACGGAGTATTCATTATCCGCATTTGTGTGCATTTGAATTCAAATTTGAATTGAGATTCCCGAATTGTGTCCCGAAATTGAGATCCTGGTTTTAAATCATTCCCAACTGTCCTTAAATGTGGAACATGCGCAATTTTTTTCCACAAATTATTTCACGTTTGCCTGCTTTGTGTGCTACATAATAAGTGTGATAAAAAGCGTGTGTTCTTCAGCTAGTATAAGCAAATATTTCTGGTGTTGGTGAAAAAAATGATTGTAAACACTATCAACGTGCGCGCCTCCAGCGCATCTAGGTTTTGATGTCTTTCCCTGGGTTTGCGGCGTTCGGTAACCGGTAAGCACGCTACGGATGAAACAATTGCTCTGTTTGCTCAAAGTCGACAGCCATCGCAAGGTTCCATTCCAAAATACTGTGCAGGTCTTAGCTTGGTCTTCAGTTTGTTTACAAATTAACTGATTGTCTTGTTGCTCCAACGCAAGGAAGAGGTTGTGCAGCGCAAATAAAATTGATGCTTGAGTCTTTACATTGTTAAATGTAACCCGAAATCGCAAGCTTGGAATTCGGTAGAACTGCAAGTTGGGAGCCACTAAATTGCTGATAATAAAATATGTTTGCATGATGATATATCACTAGTGAACGATATTTACTAGCACCACATTATTTTACTAGGGTTTTCACGTCTTAGTTCGGTGTTGCACATGTTTATATCAGCGCTCTATTGAGACGCTGGAAGAACGTTGTTAAGCATACGTGCTGGGTGTACCAACAGGATTTGAGACTTCGAGAAGTCCTCACTGACGAAAGCTCCAAAGTGGTCGGATGACGGTGTTTTATGGGGAATTCCACTAAAATTGCAGTGAAAGTGGGAAAAACACATTGAGGCCTCAGACATGAAGCAAGAGAGTTGAAATTTTACCTGATTGCTACAAGCTGCCTTTGAAAGTGCTGTCTCCTAACACTATTAGAATATTTTGGTTCATTAGAGCCCGAAAGGAGAAAGCGGCATCAGTGGCCCGAGGGAGAGGAAACCTCGACTCGTTTCTACGTCTACCGTGCAGGCGGTAGATGCACGATAAACTTGAATGCACATTTATCCAAAAGCAATAATTTCATATGAGAACTAGCATTTACCTCATTTCTGTAAACAATCAGTTTGATGCTGGGGAAATATCATAGGTACCACAACACTTGAGTTTGTGTTTCTGCAGCTTTCCACTTGAAATGAACTTATTTTCAACTGAAATGACCCCGTTGATGACAGTGAAGAAGCAAGCAATCGAATAATCCGTTTTAATTCCAAATTCGGATGTCCTTATCATATCTTTTGCGTTCCCCCCCTAAAATGTGATCAAAAAGTCGTATTTTATAACCGAACAAATTAAAGCCTGAAGACATACAATCCATTATATACAACTATATAAAATGAGTTCAATCATAAAACCCCCGAAGCGCAAACATTTCACTATTCTTTGAGCTACAAAATACAGCCTGTGCATGGTTATTACTAAAATGGGCTGCTTTTCGCTAGGATGCTTAGAGAGCGTACCGAATTTATCTTGTTTGGTTTCACATGGTACGGAATTTCATAATGTCAACTTTATTGTTTAATCTGCAAAGGTATAGGCCATATATTTGTGCGCACAACAAAATCCAATACAGAGGAATGGCATGTTGGTCCAGTCCGTTGCGAATCATTAGTTCAAAAAAAATTATTGTCTTCTGTGCAAACAATCCCTGTACATTGTACTAGGTCACAATCCCTCAATAGATGACAGCGCCCCACGCTTGTTACTGTAGCCATGTTGCAGTTGAAAAGATAATGTTTATCTGCCAATGGGTAATTACGGCCCCTAGGCTTTGGCCTGAGGACTATACCCACGAGCCGAGCGAAGTCTACAACAGCCGTGCGAAAATCTGATCTTATCTGTCGGACATAGCAAACCTTGTTTACCAAAGACAATTCCATTTATTAGAACAGTGAATCCTTCTACTGCCGATCCTGACTCAGTCAGAGTGGATTATTCCTCCAGTTGCCTGCAGCCTTCAGGCAAAAACGTACAGCCAACTATCAAATTCCAACAAATCAAGCATGTGTGCGCAGCTCCACTGGATCTTACGTGTAGACGGGCTGCTGATACGTGCAATATACTTTTTGGCTAAGTGAATTACCAGTGCTTGCAATGCATTGCATAATTCATCGTTAACTGGGTTCACTCTGGAGCTGGCGGAGAAGCCAAAAATAGGCAAAACCTAAAACTCAATCAACTTGGTATAGTACAACATATGGCAAACTTTTGTAAAGGAGCTGGTAAGGAGGAGTTACATACTTCCAGTGATTTAGGGCCACTTTATCTTTTTGATACCTGCGGCGCAAAATTCTTAATTACGTATGGCCTCATGCGGACAGCAAGATGAAAGTTGAAAGAGAGCCAGATCAACGCTTGTAATTTTATCTCTGGTGTTGGTCTCCAATGTTTAAAGTGTGCATTTAAAGGGAATAAATTTGATATCATTGTTCATCTTTCTATTGAATGAGATTTCTGCCAGACAGAGGTTAACCACTTGTATTGTGATTTTGAAATACCTAAATGTGATTGTGACTGTAGCTACCAACATCAACCATGAACAAGTTGAGGTTATCGGAAGTGGTATGCAAGCCATCATGGAGAGTATCAAAACGTACTTTGGGCCTTTGTTGGAAATGTGAAAAATGGGTAATATGTGCACTCTGCTCATTCGAGATACAGCCGAATAGCCGAATTGTGCTACGCATCTGTCACTGGCTTCAGTTGTATAAAATAATAGGTAGGTTTTGGTGCATACGAACTCTTTAATCAAAATTTTAAAATTGTAAGGGTAAGTTTTCCATATATGTGTCACAAAAACCGACAGGCGTTTACTAGACAATAAATCGCGTTACCATGAAATACTATACATCGACTGGTGTTTGCACTACCTCGGCAACACCTAGAAGGCCGGGATTCCTGTTTCTGTCTAACTTATTGGGGCGTCATATGGATCACATATCACATATACCCTTCAACATATACCAACACTTGTAAATGAAGAGCACTCAAACAGTGCGCACAGCTGTACGTAGATATTTGCGTTTACATCCATAAGTAAGACGGATAGAACACACAGATGAGGGGAGCTTCGAAACGGCCCCGAAATGGGGATCTTCAGGCTCAAACTTTTGCGCGCTAGTAATCGGTGCCCTTTGTTGAAGCATTGTGTCTAACGTGCACTGGAGAACTTACGGCGGCATCTGTTTCTGGTTATTCGCGAAGACTTATGTGCGATATTCTATTCGTGTCATCTGATATTTATTGAGTGAAGTCTCTAGCTGATAAAACGTATGATACCCCTAGGTGAGAAGTTCTTGCATCATGGCGGAAGCGCAATGATTTTTAACCCTTCAAAAGAAAAAAATCTTTGTGTTCCGATCGAATGGGTGTACATCTACCGGCCCCGTCTGACGCAAATATTATCAGTTACTGTAACACAGACAATTTGGAGACATACCATATCTATATTACAATTACTTCAGCCGACGAATTTTTCGATAAGCTATTTGCAGATATTTTGCCGCGCATTAGCTACCCACGTTGTAAGCTTGAACTCAAGTGTATTGGGTGCCAACTTCAGGTTGGTATAATTTTATTCTGCGAAAAATGACAGCTGAAGCTATTATCTAACGGTTCAGTCCACCGACAAAGTTTTGAGTAAACACGTACAAACAATGCTCTCAGTAGTTTGTGCATACAATGAACATACATCGACGCAACCCCGCATTTCATCCTGAGATGGATTTACAGATAACTCAGGTTGATCTCTCATGTGTTTAGTGCTCACCTCAGTCGCCTTACTACCTACTGTGCGATGGTGAGCATATGTGATTAAATCACATGCGATCAGTGATATTTGTATCCGTGTCTGTGTGATTAGTCTGAAGAATGGAAATTAGCCCATGAAGTTTTTACACAAATTGTGATTCATTTTACAATATTTTTCGCATATGGCATTTCAAGATGAAAGTACGCTTAGGGAAGCTGAGTTTAGACTCCAACGAATGAGCACGTCCGCGGTATAAAAGTGAACGCAAGTTGCACCAATTATAAGAAATTTCCCTGAAGTGATAGTGTCTCGAGTATACTTTCCGGTTTATTCTTACTGGTAATGTAGTAATGTGCTGACAACATTCATCGAAATTAATCCTCACAGCTGAAAATTCCGCCAATTCTATCATTTTGGTGCCAAATTTTGTGGGTGTCTAGCAATATTGTGTTGTCATAGATGACGTTGCACTTTGAAAATTTTTGGAGGAATTTAATTCAGTTGGACCGGTCGGCATAGACAGCAATCAATCGCATTTACCACAAAAAGATATTAAGTCAAAGAAGAAGTTAGAATTTTAAGTAAACGTTCAACAAATCCGAAAAACTTCAGTGATTGTTTTAAAATTGTTTGACCACGGAGACTAATGTATGACACAGTTTTGCATCACCTATCTTGAGTTGGTTATTCAAAGGATATATAAGAAAATGAGCGGTTCTACGAAAAAAAATTGCGTACGGTGACCTAGTGTCACAATGATCACCAAAGCTCAGTATCAAATGCATAGGGTGTGTTAAGACACGTACTGCAAAGAATCATTACATGTCGATTGGAGGCGGCAGATATGCACAAATAATCCGAGTAAAGGGCATCGTCTTCGCCCCAGCAAACCATAGCAAAATTACTGAAGCCCCATACGCTAAATTTTAAGGGTGTTAAATATTACGGGGGAATCACCTGGAATCCAGATGAATGACTCTTTCGTGATGTTTCTGTGCAACTTAACGTGTTCCACCAAGCCAATTAATGTTGCATTTGATGCAGCACAATGAACGAATGATTCGCTCAAATTCCAGCTGAGTCTCTCTGAAAGCCAACTTGGTTTGCAGACAAGCCTATTTTGCTTATTCCGTAACTTTTATTTTAAAGAGGAGGCATGTTCAACGGACAACTCAGAACTGTGTTCACATATTGAGCTATACGAAGGACGAAATCGGCTAACTGTAGAAAACTTTTTGGGAAGCCTGTGAGTAGTATATCACGCACATTGTTGATGTTGTTTCTCTAAAAGTTTAACACCAAAGCACTCTTTATTCACTAGATAGCAGAACCAGAAGCCCCGGTAAGAATAAATGCATTTTGATTGGTTTAACTTTGGTAGAGGATGTTCATTTTCAACTAGAGTATAACTGGCTTAACAGGAAATATATTCATGGCGAAAAGTTGGTTAAACAAACCCAGGGTCCACAAAATGCCATTTTTGCCGTCCTGATCCCCAAATACTCATGTTCCATTAAATCAAATTTTCGCGCGCAATCCAAAAGCTGTGGATACTTTGGCCTTCCAGCAAATGATTTGCTAAGCCGACTTGGTCTGATGAGCTTTTACGCTACCAACACGAACGGTTTTGGGTGATGTAAATTTCTCAGAAACATTTGACTACAGACTTGTTTCGCAGAGAAGCTTCTGATAATTGGTTAGGCAGCATATAAAATGGGAATAAAATTTATTTTGAATTTCAATGGTAAGATGTACCTTTAGTTGCATGTGTAGAGCTAACAATCAGTGCACGAGCATCCAGAAATATATTTCGAATCCTTTGCCGCGGAAACAAGTATTTTGTTTGGCCCGAAAGACCGTTATGTAAACTTTTCAACCGCGTTTGTATTGAGAATGCCATACCAAAATGCTCGTCATAAGCAACCTGAATAAGTGTGCTAAAGTTTTCCGGTCTCTATGAATATGCATTTGCGCATGTTTATGGGAATTCCACAAGCTAATCTGGGTAGACGGCCGGCTCACCCTATGGAGCTGCCTCAACTGCCATTTCCCATGTAGTGGTTGCGAGCATTTTGCCTGACTCCATGCAGGATGGCAAATCTAGTCTTCGGTAAAAATCAATGACAGTAGACAGAAAAATTACCTAATGACATGAGATTACTTTTTACCGGAGCTCATATGAACGGCCCTCTTTTAAAATGATTTTGGGTATCACCATAAATACAAATATTTTATCTTAGGCATTTTACAATCTTCGAGCATCGGTGAAGATTTCGTCGCGGTAGTTGAGGATGTCCTACCTCCAGTAATAAAGGTTAGTTGTTAATTGCTATGTTGGACAGTGACCAGTCAAAAGATCCAGAGCGATGTTTTACCACTTTTCTGAACACCGGCGTTGCAGCCATTCAAAAGAAGTTTTCGTGCAATGAAGTAAATTTGGTGGAGAACTTCTCTTCAAAATCACCCTTGATCGCCATAACGTTTTAATCCTCAGACATAAATTACATGAAGTTGCCTCCATAATTTTGGTGTGATAAACCTGTTGAAAGGACTTTCAATGAAAAAACCCGTCGCTCCACCGGTCAGTCTCAACAGACCGAGAAATTCCAGCAAGGTTTGGGCGACAATCTAATGGGATACGGCTATTAGGGATTTTAAATTTTTTTCCGACTTACCGAGAAGATGTTGTAGAGCTTCTTCGAAATTGGCAGTGGCACCCGTAATAGTAAAGAGGCATTTATTATGTGGATCGTTTGAAAGAATTTGAAACGGAATCTGTAGTTATCTTGACCTTTACTTAGCATTTATATTGATCAAGTGTTCGTACATCTGACAAACAATGACAGATGTGAGATAAAGAATGATTTACGCATCTCTGAGGTACACCGATGATCAGTGTTACGCATTAGTGCCAAATTAAGCTGTTTTAAGCCTTGCTGGCCCAAGTACCGTCTGTTGTTTATTGGTTATCCTATTAACTTGCGGTTTTCGAGCATCAATTTAATTAGCCAGGCAACGTGTTTTTACTTTTGGTGTGACGGCTGGATTGTTGCTGTTGCCAGTCAGACTGCGCTGGTCAAGTGCCGCCTCATAATTAGAACGGATTCGATGCTAACTCAGATGTGTGCGCATAAGTCATATAAACCGAGGAATATGCCTCTTCCTCCTAAAAAAGTTAAAAAAACTACACTCCGCACCAAAGCCGTTTCCCTATTCATTTTGGTCGTTTGATTTGACGGTTTTTCATAACCAAGCCACACGCTGAACGCAGACAACGTTGTTAAAATTATATCAATTTCTGTAATCGCATTTTTAATGTGGTCACTGAAACCGTTGCGACGTCCTTTTATCTTCTCTTCGTGATGCTGGAATCGCTCCTTGTTACTGCTGCAATTAACGTAGTTTGAAAATGCGGTTAATCGGACCCAGTCACCTCACTTTATTTGTAGAGTTCCCAGTAGACGTCATGTCTCGATTCGACGGTATTGCCTTGTTTCAGTCACTAGGAGTCTGCGAAGGCCTGTGCCAAACTCTCGAAAAGAATTCTTACGAACGCTGACTCTGCTCAGGTTATGTGACACGAGTCAATCGACAAAGTGGCTATAGGGGTCTCTAAAATATCGTACAGCTTTCATCTTAATGTGACTTAACGTGCGACAAAAACAAATTCCTCGCGCCTACATATATTGCGTGACAATCTTTGCTGCGTATTTGATTGTTCACTACCATATTTTAACCCATATACTGACCTGATAAAAGCATCTCAAAAATATAGGACATTATTATTGTGTTTCCCTTTTCAAATCTATTCCGGGGTTCCCTAAATTTAGACGCACTATGTCATGATAATTTTGTCATTTTGTCTTTGACGCTTTTGAAGTATCCAGCCTAATTAAACGAGTGAATTTCCGAAATAGAATTTCTTCCGGGATGACGCGGGTTTTATTGCTGAAATTGGATGGCAGTTTTCGGTCAGCAGTCAGGCCTTGGCACACCATTTGGCGCATTATGCCCCTTGTGTTTGCTGCTGCTTTTAGAGGATAAGAAGTTTTCAGCGCTTTCTGTCATTGGAATCTGAATGAAGAAAACATTTGCCGCACAAATGTTTCCAACCTGTTGCAACTTCCATAACGTTTGCGCCTTTTTGCGGGCTCTTGTCATAAAAAACGTGTAAGATGTGTGATTTTTAGCTAGAGAATTAATTATCGGCTTGTGCATTAAAATGCAAACAAGTGGGTATTTATTTGTGTGGATTCCACTGAAGTCATTCGGGCTGTTGGTTGTGCTCAGAACACTAGCGTGGTTTACATACTTGCAAAAGCGAAACTCACTCTGCGGTCTGTAAACAAGGTGACATAATACTAAAAAGAAAAACAGATAACATGGCAAGCACCAGTAAACTCATGTTGTTCTACCAATAAAATCAGGTGCAGCCGGGGACCATGTGCTCTATTATGTGATTCAGATATCATGTATTTGACAAAACTCACGTAGACATGCGGGTTCCTCGCCACAGCGGACTTTAATTATAAAAATAAGTCAAAGGTGGATAACTTCAGGTTGTTAGGCCCAAGATGCCGCACAAACGTTCCCAGTCTGTTGCAACTTCGATAACTTTTGCGCCTTTTTGCGGGCTCTTGTCATAAAAACGTGTAAGATGTGTGATTTTTAGCTAGAGAATTAATTATCGGCTTGTGCATTAAAATGCAAACAAGTGGGTATTTATTTGTGTGGATTCCACTGAAGTCATTCGGGCTGTTGGTTGTGCTCAGAACACTAGCGTGGTTTACATACTTGCCAAAGCGAAACTCACTCTGCGGTCTGTAAACAAGGTGACATAATACTAAAAAGAAAAACAGATAACATGGCAAGCATCAGTAAACTCATGTTGTTCTACCAATAAAATCAGGTGCAGCCGGGGACCATGTGCTCTATTATGTGATTCAGATATCATGTATTTGACAAAACTCACGTAGACATGCGGGTTCCTCGCCACAGCGGACTTTAATTATAAAAATAAGTCAAAGGTGGATAACTTCAGGTTGTTAGGCCCAAGATGATCGTTCTAAATCAGTGGCCGTTATTTATGGCAGAGTGTTCTGCTTGCAAGATTTGCATCAAATGTCATTGGCTTTGATATAAACGTCCAGTAGAACTCACCAATGCAGCGCTCTAGTGCCATTTTCCAGCATTCCACTTTCAGTTTGCAAAAAAAACGAGATGGTGTGTAACTAATGCAGTAAAGACTTTGGGATGGTGATTCCGTTAGTAAAGTGTTGGAAATGATGGAGATTGAATGAATGCATGCAGTCGCACGTTAGAATGAGGATGACAAATTCAGAAGTTTCTATTAAGCCATGAGCATAGAAATAAAGAAAACACAACGCGTATTGTGTCCACATACACTGTTCACTGACGTTTTCAGTATGTCTCTCTGAAATAAAATTTATAGTTTTGTAGCATCATGCTATTAATACATTGTTGAGGTAATGCGAAAAACATAGGTAAGTCATCGTCAGCAGATGTCTTGTAGTTTAGATGACCCTTCCGGCAATGCCTGTTAATTAAGCCAGTTTGGTTACTGAATGGCCAAAGCGTATCATTTTTTTAGAATAACGTAATCAAAGCAATTACCAGTTTTTGGCTTCCTTGTACGAGGGCATATACTGTTTGCATTGCCATTAAATCAATGAACATTTTTTTTAAATCCATGCGAAAGCTAATCACTGACAACGCCAAGTGCGCATTAATTACAAGAAAATTTAGTGTCTCTAGCATAGAAGAACCTGGCGCACCCAAGCAACGACGTTTCTCATCATGATTGCATTGATCTGCAAAACAAATAAATAAGCAATTATCGAATATCTAGCCCGAACTGCAATTTTGAATAAACCTATGGGCGTCTGAATTTTACAACTTTAAGTGTACTGCACTGCTTCTTGAAATAATTGTATATAACTTTCTTTGAAAAGCATCAAACATTTAGACGTCAACCAATGTAAATGCTCAGGGTAAAAGTATTCTAAACGTACCGCGACATAACTCTACGTTGGGATCTACTGTGAATAAACAAAAAAATTGGAGCCTACATAGAAAGATATGCTATCAGAAAACGGTTTCAGGAAACTCATCAGCACCCATTATATGGGGTGATGTTTGTTTGCACATTAGGTAGCATTTCAAATTTTTCCGCAAATCCACTGGACGATTTTACGCAATTACAGTCAATGAATATGGTCAAATTGGCCTCATGTTTAGAAACCAAACAACCAGACATTCTCTTGTTTGAATAACATATACTGCAGGTTGAATTTGGCATTAGCAAAGAATAAATGAAAGGAATTTGGAGATCGAAAGGTAATGGCACCAAAAAACGACATTCTATCTGCATAATGTGAAAATCTTAGCCCATTGATATGTTTCTTTTTGACGAGAAATATGTCGGGATTTGATAGATATGAAACCCTACGTTGAAGTCCGCGACCACATACTTTGAAGTTTGCCACTTACTTTCATCTTCGGGAGAATCTTCGCCGCATTTTTCTATTCAAGGGCAAAAGCTGTTTAGTGCTTGCTTCTACACAAGATGCTACACAAACTTAATACAGTTACCTCAGGGTTGTTTCAATCAAACGACGTGTTCGTAGAAACTCTGTTTGTCAAGAGATGCCACACTTAATCAGGAGACACCTGCTTGGTTTACGGAAGGTTTTCAAGGGAAGTGGACCAAATGGGACCTGCATGGAATCTTATGAATCCACACCTGAATTGACTTACTTTCTCCTTTAATTTTTAGCTAAACAGTCATCCGTTGACCCCATAATAGATCGAATGCTAATCAAGCTGTTATTCTTCATAGAAAAGCTTTTCCGGGAGGCAGGTCTCCATTTCGTAACACTACTCGTGAACGTGCAATAAAGATGCTCAAAGTGATGACAAACTCTTCCACAACGTGCGTCGCGTGAGAATTTGTCGACTCTTTACGAGAATTTTTATGTACGGACAACGAAAGCATCTTGAATGTCAGACAACCCGGTTTAAACCAACGCTTACTGGCTACACATTCAGTGAGACGCAGCGTGGTGAATAGTCACCACCAACCTCTCACTAATTCGTTAAGAAATTATTCACAGCCGACTGACTGGAGCAGTTTCATCGTCCTTTTCTGGGTTTCCATAAGAAGTTTACTTGGGGTTTTTAATTTTAAGAATGCAGAGAGTTCACACTGGCAAAGCTGTCCAAGTTTGTTATCCCCCGATGATTTTTCGTACTTTCGATGTGTTAAAAAACACAAAAGCGGTTTTCATAAACAACGGTTAAAGCCACGTCTTACGCATGCAAATGTCGTATTCAGGAAGACTTCTTGCCACCATGCCTTTAACTGAAGCACGAATAAACATTTGCAATTACACCGACAACATTAACGCACATTTTTTAAGAAGTTCGCCGCACAAAAAATGAGATATTTTATCACAATCAACCAATTATGAAAAGATCAAACCATGGCTCAATGTAAACCAAAAATGAGCCTCAATAAATGATCTTGGGTGTGTAGTGGTCTGGCTACCCAATAAGTTAGTTCACCAGGAGTGTGTGGTAAAGAAATAAAAATAGTTACGCTAGGTTGGGTGTACAAAAATAAAGAAGTCAGATGGAACAGACTCACTAACAGTTGTTCTCTTTAAAATAGTTCGTCGTTGGCCCAGGTCAGCGAATAAACAATAATCCAATTATGTTGGTCCAGAGGTCTTCTTCTGAACAGTTCCCACATATAATAGATTCCGAAGATGTCTGAAATGTTTTGGTACCAGAGTTAGTACATCAGACTCGCGAATGACCGCTGCAAGCGCCAGCGAAATCAGAAGAGTGAGTCGAAGCACGTGACCACGCTCTGTGTCATTACACAAGTGCGCGTTTTTGTAGTTTTTCGTATTCAAACAAAAAACGATTATGCAATTGATGAAATACGTGGTGTTATAATTGAAGTAAAATAAAGGTACAAAACGCCACAAGTGTAAGAGAGCATAAGGGAGTTTTGATTATTTTAAACCGTTTTTATTGCTGTACAGAAGGACTACTCGAAAATTTCTACAATTTTGGCGGTGTTCGAGAGCATGTCAGCTTGCGCAAAATAGTATTTGCTTTTGCTTCTAAGCGGCACATGTGTTGATATAACTAAAGCGATAACATGGACATAACCACATTAAATGAATCAACAAAACACGGCTGTTTTTGAGCATTATGGAATGATTCTTCCAATGAGCGGAGGAATTCCAGAAGTACCTGATTCAAGCTATTTCAGCATTTATATAAATTTTCAAGACAAATATGCAACCAAATTCTTGTTCATTTGATGGAAACGTAATCTAAGCTGTTTTGGTTTTCTTTGGTTGATTGTTTCCCGAAAAATTTAAGCAGCTAACCTTACTGTTGAGGCTGTTGTTTAAACCACTTTCCAGGCTCAACAAATCCGTGATAAATGTTCGGCAACCAATCAAATGTACAATTGAAGGGGAGGGATGTATCAGTGAGAATGTTCCCAATGTACTTGGCATGGAACGCAAAAGGTATTTACAAAGTGACTGGGGTTGGAATATTTTTGTGGTGGTACATTCATTTTAACAAGATCTGTTGAAGGCGTCAGATCATTGTGATTTTAACTAAAGCAAGCTGCAATTTCGGGTAAGAATAGGGTGGGTCTGGTTCCTTACCGCATTATAAGCCACTGATTCCGGTGTTTTCATGAATTTTTGGTTTGCTTCCAACCTAGTGCCCTTGGTAAAAGCATAGTTAAGCCATTGATTTTCATTTCGACGAAGTTAGAACACGGTCTTTGCGGATGTGACCTCTGATAATAGAACACATTTCACTGAAAATAGTTAGGCTTATGGTTGAAAAAAGCGACTAGACTATCAACGCGTCATTTTTAACTATGGATCAGGAAGAGCAATGAGTTACGTTAGATGACAATGCATGCTCATAAACCACAGAATATTTTCTTATTATGTTATTTTTATATTTTTTGGACGCATGGCTGTACCATGGCATTCAGTGTTGCGGTCGGGTGATGTAGCGCATAAAATCATTTGTA
Source organism: Opisthorchis viverrini (assembly GCF_000715545.1). NCBI lineage: Eukaryota > Metazoa > Platyhelminthes > Trematoda > Opisthorchiida > Opisthorchiidae > Opisthorchis > Opisthorchis viverrini. The sequence goes on along the minus strand of NW_008752225.1, from coordinate 117,147 downwards.
GGCGTACCGGATGATCACAGGTCTCCGAATTCCCTTGGCCCGCGTGATGTTTTAAAGGGTGAGAAATTAATAAAACGTTAGAATAGGTAACGAATTGGTGAATATTTACACACAAATCTACTGCCAGCGCTTTGTGGTTGTGGTGGCGTAAGTTGAGTGAAGCGGTGCTCATAAACAATGTACACGCTAGTCTTCAATACTGCTCCCGTAGTTTGGGCAGCAATATGAAAGCTACGATCTTACCTTAAGCACTATTGGTCGCATGTATTCGTCCATCGTTCAATGTATGATTGCGAATGCTTTTTAGAATTGGAAGCTACTTGTTAAACACTTGACAATCCACAGGTTTTGATGACTTGTAAGTAGCCCGAAGACTTTTGCAATCAAATGTTATTCATCAATAAATCCTGACTTGATTTATTTATCCCGTCTGCCGATTGGTGTAATATTGAGACCGACTGTTTGTCCAATGGGGCCTGCTTGCGTAGTGCGATGCACTGATTTCTGAATTGACGTGTGCTGCGGCGAGTGAACGTTACCTGGCTAAACGCATTGTCGTTCTTGTGCAAGTGCTTCACTGTTTCGCGTCTGTCTAAGATGTGCATGGCCAGCTGCACGAGTACCTTTAATCCTGATTTAGGTATGAATATGTCACATAAGCGAATTTCTTTCTTCGTCTCTAGTGAATAGAGCGCAATATTTGTGTTCCCTTTGCGGCGCTCACGATTCGTTGGCTTAGCTGGATAGCTCGTGTGACGCCTTTCGTTTTCATGGTGTTTTTATGAGACGGAGTTGAACACAATGATGTTTCAGTTCCGTTTTTTTTTTTGTTGTTTGCGTGCCAGCGTACAACCTGTTATCAATTTACGCGATTTTATTTGCCACCATTCGATTTGCGAATAGTTTTTACGTCTCATGAACTCATTTTCTGAGCTTGAACGAAGTGGCCTCTGACGTTTGCATTATGTGACTCACACGTAGTTACTTGGTTATCCGAAGGCGTCATGCGGAATTAGGTGGCCACATTTTGATACGGTTGAAAATCGTTTTAAAATCTATGTGCTTCCGTTTTGTGGTGCGATATGCTGAAAATGATTTCGACTGCGAAATTTTACGGGATAAATTTTGGCTATTTCTTGAATATTCTTTGTTGTGATTATCGAATGTCGCCTGCTCTGTCAGGTCGCTATTGCAGCGTTGTTACATGGTTGTACAACGAGATACAACTTTTCAATCCTATTTAGCTCTCACGCAGAAGTAAATTCTCTAACCAAAGAAAAACGTGTGCAGCAAATGAGTAGTTGATATGCCACTGCAACGAATTCCAGGTATATTCTGTTGCAATTTTATAAACGGAATTTAGTTACCAAAGCATACAGACAAGATGATGAAATAGTTGGCCACATAAATAATGTTGTTGGGGCGGCAAAAGTGAGTCTTGAATTTATCGACAATAGCCCAACTACAGCAATCTGGCCAACAATCTACCACATTGCGGGGGTGTGCTCTAACTACACAAGAATGCATAACAACCCATTTGGTGGGTGGCTTCAGGGTTTACCTTCAGTCAATGTAAGAACCGCAGTGAGTCGGATTGGGGAAGTCTCATTTCGACACGGAAAATCTGGCATAGTTTCGTGGATAACTACAAATTTCTACTAGACTGGTTATCGTACCCGTAATGTCGTTCTCATACAACACTACGGAGATTTTCTAACACCAGTTTGAACAAGAACTGCATACAATTTAAAGTGGCCGTTATTGTAGAATGTGTTGGCTGCATATCCATTGGGGTTTTGACGCTTTAGTTATATGGGGAGAAGAAAGTTGCTTCCGGTGGGACATCCATAGATCAGTTGGGCGGGCGCAGTCAAGGTGTCCGCCTTTGTAAATAGCTACACCTCTTTAATATTACCAATTAAACAAGGATTAAATCTTCTATTTTACAGGTTCTCTTCTGTGATTTGTCTAGATTCCAATTCGAGTTAATTTACGCCACATACATGTTGCGCGCGCATAACTCTAGAAAAAGCTGCATGTATAAAAAATTGGTGAATGAGGATGCGCTCTTGAGGGTTTATTAACTTTGCTTCTTATTATTATGGACGAGAGACTACGATAAACGTAGTTGGTAATCGCATGCACATTTTAGTTATGCGGAATGTATCGAAGAGCAAATAGTCACTTCGTAACTAGTTTGGGGCGGAATTTGGTAATTTGTAAATTTTTTTCAAGATTAGCCACGCCAATCACATGCAATGTAAACTATTTACGTAAGGCCGCTTGAGCAAGTTTCTTCCTGAAGGCTGTGGTTCCAGAGAATGTAATGTTCACCTGGGGATTCGCAATCTTTTTTTTATTTTTCGCCTGACATTAAACATTTCCGCACTGGCGGTCCGTTCAAATGTCCTCCAAGGTTATGTAATATTTGAATATCCCCGAACTTTGTAATCCACAGTCCCATAAAACAGTGATTGTGCAATGAAATCAACATCCATTAATGTCATCTTCTGATACATTTTCACAAAATTACACACATCACTAAATCTGACAATTCGTAAGTCGTCTTAAATTTGTGCGATAGGTTAAGACGTGTTTGAAATGATTGGATCGATATCACCTTTGGTTGCTTATGAATTCGTGAATGAACTCCAAGGTTATGTAATATTTGAATATCCCCGAACTTCGTAATCCACAGTCCCATAAAACAGTGATTGTGCAATGAAATCAACATCCATTAATGTAATCTCCTTATACATTTTCACAAAATTTCACACATCACTAAATCTGACAATTTGTAAGTCGTCTTAAATTTGTGCGATAGTTTAGGACGTGTTTCAAATGATTGGATCAATATCACCTTTGGTATCTTATGAATTCGTGGATGAGAAAAGTGCACAGGGAATAAATGAACTCAGTGTTTTATATGATCGCTAGACAGAATATGACGTGGTTCCGGAAACTTGGTAGCACGTAAGGTTCTGCCATTCATATAAAACTATAAGTATACAATCTACTGATTAACAGCGCCTTACGGGTCAACTGCTCGTTACATTCGTCGATAATGAGAATGAAACTACATCTCTAGCGTAAACCATGAAGGAATATATTGAAAACTCCACTTGCCTATTTAGATTCCTATAAAGCTATTCAGTGGTTCCAATTAGGCAGCTAAGAAGCCCGGGCAATTGATGAGGCAGGAAAGTTTTTTGTCGACGTCACACTCTAACTTAGCTAGACTTTTAGGAATTCTGGTCAGAAGCCTAAATAAAGAAATCCTGGATCAGCATAAACTTTATCCTTTTTGATGGCTGCGCAACTTTTGACATTAAAAAATCAATGGGTCAAGGTATGGAAACAACCCAGCCTTTAAAGTATATCAGTTTCGCCCAGTAGGTAAACCAAATTCCTATGAGATATAAGATACGCATATTTTGGCATGCAGGCGGAGTTTATACACAAACCGTTTATAAAAATTTCCGGAGTACAGGGACAAGTAAAGAACATGTTAGATCTCTATGAATATTGCTCAATAAATTGGGCAAGCCCTCCAAATACATCCGCTCATGGATTCTTCTCTTATTTTGTAGAAATGGCTGTGGCGCTTATTTTGCGCTACAACTGAATTGCATCCTATCTGCAAATAACCTGCAAGAAAACAGGTAGCCCCATCACCCTTTGCTAGTTTTGCATGTAAATATCACAAGTTTTCGAATATTAGGTCTTGCCAAATCGATTTACGTAAGAGGAGGCGTTTATATTCACGTAGGTAAATCTTCCACCGTTAGATTTTAGATACACCTTGGAAGATTCATTAACAGGCGATCTGCGTTCAACTTGATGCTATTTTGCATATACAAAAGCACTCGTCTGCCAAGCATTAACGCTAAGCGAATTCCAAGCACTTTGTCTAGCACGTGTTAGACTAAGAGTTAGGCTCAAGTTACCGAATAATTTGAAAGGTAACATTAAAGTTTAAGGACTCTCTGTGTCACTTACATTTGGCAATGTAGACCCATGGCAATGAGAAAGACAGATAGCTTAGACTTTTTGCAAAATTGAGTGAATTAGGTGACCATGGTTGGAAATGCAGATAAGATGTTTATTCATGATGTATGAGAAAACCTAATCAGAAGACGAAAATATCAACCAATCAGGCTTCAAATATGCAACAAATATGAACGTAGTCATATAGCTAACAGATCTCGTGAGTATTTTGGATATATTGATTAACCAGAGGCTAATGGCGATGTTGTCTCATATAATATTGACAGAGTTAAAATTGATCACTTACTTTGATATTGTGACGAACGGTATTTTGGCTCTAATGTCTGCGTCAAACTGAACAAGCATGTCGTGCTAAGAAATAAACCATAAGTATAATATGGGTAGCTGAACAACGATGGAGCTCAAACCAATTTTTCGTCTTAAAAGGGAAATCACCATTTTCGTAAGGCGAAAATAAAGTGACCCGTTGGTACAATTGTTTAGATGTCAAAATACCCTAGGTCGCAACAACACTCGGTTTTATGATGTACAAGATTAATGTACAATCAAACTATGCTCCAAAAAAGGGAGCCACAACTGATTAAATTTTCTTTGGCTACTGCAAAGCACATAATAACAGTGGATAACTTTTTCTGTTCGTTAGTTTTGTTCAATCTGATTTTCATTCGGAATTCTTTGACGCAGTGGATGATACAGCCAGGAATCAGGTGAAGTTGACGCATTTGAGGAATTAGAATTTCGTCTGTGCACATTGGTGTGGCGTTACAGAAATCTGGGTGGCATCTACAACATAATAAACGCCAATTCAAATCTGAGTAAAGCAGGATCAAGCGACTATTGTGTCACCACCTGGAAATACTTTGGTTTGCTATATTTCTTTTGCGCGACAAACACGAACATTTTTCTGACAATTCTTTCTTTTTGGCGTTATTCTTCACTTACTCATACAGCTCGAAAGAAACGCAGTCTTCCTTTCTCAATTCGTATTTCTGGGCCAGCGTCCTGTTGAAGTTGAGACAGGAAGGGGCAAATCCTGCACTAAGACATATGTTGTCTGTAAAACCGTCAGATAGCTTTATATACTAACGTACCATAAAATGAATTTCAAGCGCTTCAAGGTAAGACATGCTAACTAGATGTTTAGATCATACTATTCATGATACTCATAATATTCCTTGAAAAACTTTGGGAGGTTACTTAATTCTTTGTGAAAAAAGCGTGATGGTAAAACGAGGTTAGGTGATCGAAATTTGCGTATCCTTTATTAGCTCTAACGATTATATCCATGTTTAAAATTTTGTGGTACAGTATTTAAAGGTGAGCATGAAACAAGAGGACCACTAACGGCAATAAATTTCAAGGTCTACATTTAATCCCTGATAATTGGTACAGTTATCTTGGATTGCGTTTGAGTGTTCAGTCATGGAGCTCAGCAGCTTCAAGTTATTACTAGGCCAAAAATTTGTAATTAGGCACCATGTACTGGAATTGTTTTGCAATCTTCATAGAGTATCAACGGGCATGGCGCGGTGGCCAACACGGGTTTTATAGCCACACAATGTCGGGTCCGAAAAACTGGCTCCACACAAACCCATGGAAACCATCAGTAATACGACTGAGAATGCGGCCGTCTGAACAAACCGAAAATTGTATAATTGTCTATGGGAGAGTAGTTCGGCAGTGTTACACGTCATTTGGTTTTATGCTAGTGTTGTTTATGCGTTTACCCACCCAAAACCTATGAGGATCTTGATAACATGTTACACTACCACTCCAATGTTCCGTCAGTATGATGAGTTAATTTGCGAACGGAAGATACTTTAAGATAGTTAAACATTTTCTCAAATCGTGTCAGTCGTGGCAACAACAGATGAAGGTCGCGTACGCATCATAATCTGTTTGCAATTGTGAAAACGGGCATTTCGCATTCAAATATTCAACTACTAGTGTTGTTCTGATGGAGCAGATTGTACCGGCCATTGAGGGTTAGTCTGCATTGTAGCATCGTCCTCTTAAAAATAATTCGAAGAAATGGAATCCGTCAGCCTAAATAGGCATAGGTTATCAAGTATATTCCATTGTCATGATAGCATTTGGAAAGAAAAAGTGGTTCATAAGTTCTCAATTTTCACCTCGTCATGTGGTAATTTAATCAAATGTACGGTTATTTTGCCGATTGTCTGTTCGATGAGCTGAGTAGTTTGGTAGCAAACGTTTCAATGACAAACGACGTGGCATCATAAAGCATCACAATAAGCGTAGTGGTGCGTAGGCTTAAAAATAATTTGAAGAAATGGAATCCGTCACCCTAGATAGGTATAGGTTATCAAGTACATTCCATTGTCATCATAGCATTTGGAAAGAAAAAGTGGTTTATAAGTTCTCAATTTTCACCTTGTCATGTGGTGATTTAATCAAATGTACGGTTATTTTGCCGATTGTCTGTTCGATGAGCTGAGTAGTTTGGTAGCAAACGTTCCAATGACAAACGACGTGGCATCATAAAGCATCACAGTAAGCGTAGTGGTGCGTAGGGATGGGGTTGCGGTTGTGTTGGACGGTATTCCGTTAGTCCCACGCTTACTGCACGTGAGTTGTAAAGGTTGTTCACCATCGTGCACAAGTATAAGGGTGTTGTAGCTTGTATGTAATAGATTTGTCACACTTGCCTTAAATCCAAACGGCTAGAAGGCAATGCACTTTTTGTTCGGCGTGTAGTGAAGCAAAACACGAGCCTGAATATTCACACAACAATGTATTAAAAACCGTATTGCCCACATCACTCCTCATAAGCCTCTTGAAACTCATAGCATTACTGAAACACGTTCGGTTCCGTTGAAATGATTAAATTCTAAATAGCGGTACGAATTTCCCTTCCATATGCAAGTTGTGTTAGCAATCGCCATCATAACTAACCTGCTCTTGATTTTAAATTACGTGGACCTCTGGGAACTCGTGCGCGAACCGGCACTAGAATGGGCACCTTTGTATTTAGTTATAAAAATTAACATTTAACTAAACTTCTTTCTTTTTCCATTGTGTCCGAGCTCCTCATCTTAATGAATTAAACTTATCAATGGCCCGGATGGCACGCAAGACAATCGATTGTCACGTTCAGTCCAACGTCTGAAGAGTTCGATATTCAGTTTCTTGCAAGCATATATACGATGCCCTGCGAGTTGAGAATTCTCTACTAATTTCCTGTCTGACGTTGTTTGCTATCCTAAGACTTTCACTCTGCAAACAGCTTGTTAAACAACTGACGCAGTTGTGACCCCTGCAGATTTCATAGAGTAAACTAGTAATGATGTGTACCCAGCAGGCCCCTCAGAAAACTTCACGTGTTCATTGGATTAGCAAGCATCCATTGATATCCAGCGAAGCTTGCGTGTTGCTCCGTTAAGTGCGGTCGCGCGCATCAAGAGCGCACGCGAACTGTTTTTATTGTCCATCAAATTGACCACTAGGCTCTGTGCGGCCATGGAAAACCACAAAGAAGACCGATGCAGAAAACTTCCAGTTTGACAAAATCGTGTTTATCAAACGTAGAGTTTCCCCTCAAATCCCATGGTATTCAAGCCAATGTACGCGTGTGACGCAAACCAATACACTAGTAAAGTAACTTTTTGTTTGTCTTGGGTAAATGGAGGTGCGTTACACAAATCTATTCTGGACTGTCGCATGTTGCGCTGATGATATCAAGTTGTTGGCAGATAAGCAAAGTACATTCTATCCAATGAGGTCAGGAGAGTTTGTTGCTGCTGATATTTATGTCTTACCGAGTTACGATGTGATGCCGTAGCGGTACACAGGGCTGTTTATTTCTGTATATTAAATTCGAATACTAAAATGTAAGGAATCGTGGGTTCCCGTTTTACCACTCTGAAGTGAAATGCTTGGGATTGGTTCTTAGGCAAGATCTCGTGTAATTGGATAAGGATAACGATAACGAATTTTCGGACAAGCTATAATGATGCAGGCTAATTTAGTATGTTTGTTGACGGATTCCTGGTTAACAGCGTTTCCGCATCGGCTATTTTTTGTATCTCATGGAGAAGTCATTTTTAAAAATAATCTCATTCCCAAATTTCGCCGCGAACTTCACGGTGAAAACGTTTCCGTCCGATGGATTGCTTGATTTATTGAGGGGAATGTTTGCTTTTCTTCTCTGTATTACACAAAGCGGTCAGCAAAAATCTGCAAATCAAAAGTTAAGAGTTCAGTATTGTGGAACCGGGTTCGTGGCTGGTTAGCAAACGAAAGCAACAGCCAGCACTTAGCCACCACTCGTTAGCTTATCTACGCCCTTTTAGTGGTTGCGACGATAAGCATGTTGCAAGAGTTGAGGGGAAAAGATAGCCACTGTTGTAAAGAATAGGACTGATCCCACCTAGAAGACGTTGAATGGAATGTGAACCACGTATGGTCCGGCAATTTTATCCCACAGGTAAATCGAGGTACGTACTGGGGCTTTCGAGAATAGGACAACACAACCCACCTTAGTCCCGGTCTAGCCAGCTCGGAAAATAAGGTAGGAGTCCATGTCAGACGCGTCCGATGTGAGCCAGTTTTTTTAAATGCGACTGTAGTGAAGGATTTCGTGGGGGCACGACCAAGGACTTGCAAAATACTTCTTTCACAACCGGAGCTAAGAGCGAAAAAAGTTGCGTCAGCAATGAAATTGTCAGATTTATCAAATCTACCCCAAGTTCGAATGCGAGCACCCCTAAAAGCCCTGAGTGTGTTCTTCGTCCTCTTCTCTTCGTCATTTTGATGTCTGCCAGTCGTTTGCAGGGCGAGTGGATCGGGAACTCTGGGAGCTTTCTTGATTGGGAAGGCATTTCTTCAATTAATTACCGCTTCTAGCTCAGGCCGTGCTATATATTCAGTAGCACAGTTCGTTCTTTTTTGAAGATTTGCAGTCAGCACGTTTTGTTTGGTGCGTTGGCCACTGCGGACTATATGTACGTCATGTGATATTACTGAATTTTTTCGATCCCTTTTTCCGTTCAATAGCACTGGCAGGGAATATTCATTTCGATTCATTAATTTCAGCAAGTAGATTTTGGTCCGGGGAGTTGTAGCTTAAACAAAGCCATCGTTTTTGTGTTTATGAGGCCTTTCAGCTCACTGGCGTTAAGCAAATGTGTGTAAGATATTCATGAACGCTCATGTTGTGTTTGGCCTTGCCTCCAGGTTTAGATGGGATGGGCTAATCAACAATTAGGCTGGAGGCTGCCGCAATGATGAAGCTGGAGCCTCGTAGTTTCAAAGTTTAAGAAGAATTGCACGCGACGCTTAATTGTCCGATGACACCGCGCTCCACGTTTGACAGACGTAGGTTTTCTCGGAATCCGTTGTGGTTCAATAACCGTAGTAGCGGAGCATACCCAACTATGCATTAGCTAATGATTTTGTTTGGGTAGATGAACCTTCAAAAGTTATATTCAATAGAAAAATTTCGGTACCAGAATAATGTGTACTTAATTTTGACACATTCTAGCAAGCGTAGAACCCTGAATAACGTGCAACTGTTTGAACTTGAGTGTATAAAGATCCAACGCAAGTCGTCCACTTGGACCGGTAGTTTCATTATTTGGGTGAAGTTTTACGCAAATCCGGGGTTTTCCGGTAATCGTATTTCTATTATTCTTCCATGGGATTCATCTGTGGCTTTAGCAGTATCGTCAACTGACTCCAGCTGTGTAAACAAATTATAGATTCAGTCACCTATGTGCTGAAATTCACAAAACACCATGCAACTTGGTTGTGCAACAGTGGGTAAAATGGATGCATTGGTACATTGGTGCATTGAACATGGCTTGTCTAAAGAGATTGTGAATAAAACTTTGTGTGCTTGTGTTCAGCGTTGATCAGATTCGCAGAGAATTTTTATCACCTCACAGCCAAACGCATGTTCCATCATTAGTATAAATAATACTAGTGATTTTACGGGCAGACTCTGTCGAAGACTGCGTAGTAATGGGTATTTTAAACAAAACGTGGACGTCACGGCCTTCCATCATACGGTCTTTAGTTTAATGAGCATGTAGTAACTATTTGGTGGGGAGGCGATTGGCGGTTTGGTTTGCGCAGACCATCATTTACAGAGCCAGATGTTCAAAGCAATATTCTCAGAAGATGACCATTGCAACAAAATCAGTTTGGAGCGCGAGATGTGCATTTTGGTGCGTGGGATCTACTCAGTTCATACTGCAGTTACCACACAGCGGGGTCGACGTATTCATAATAACGGGTTTTGGACGTCAACTAAAGATTGTTACAGTAGAAGGCTCGCTTTTCAATGTTGTTTGAACAGAACCAAATTTCCGTTCAAGGGTCGAGCCTAATCCATAGATGGGTCTATGTGGTTTTGAAATGATCGCCCACCTTGTATTTTAATTAGGCATAGAACAGTGAAGCGAAAAGCCTTTAGCGGACTTTTCAACATGATTTTAATCACAAGACTTTCACTGTTGTCGTATCTAGGCGATAAGCTGTCCAAAACATTATGTGTAGATTGGTTGAAAAATAATGTCAATTGTTGTGTACTAAAGGTGATTAACACGATTTGTGTTACTAAGCCTTTTCAAGCGGGGACGCAATTCTACCTGAATGGTGCGTTTCCTGATTACAAAACTCATATTATTAAGTAATCCAGGCACAAAGTCAACCCATGTGCTAAAAACAATTCTCAAAAAAGCACCCCACGGATTGGTTCGAAAAGAAAACCGTGCATATGGTACAGCAGCATAGTTGTCTGTACGACATAGACATGTTCGTGGCAGGAATCGTTGTACTAAAGAAATGGAAAAGAAAACTATTCAAGCCTATGCAAGCGTACATGCTGTAGGCTATTTGTTTGCCGGTTCCGCGAAAAAAAATTCAATGACAGCGTGTGTTGATAATCTAGTCACTCATGTAGTATAGACTGTCATTCGTCCCAGTTGGACAGTTTTTTAAACCAGGATCACCAATAACTCATAAATTAGGACAAACGAATTATTTGTGCCTTTCCCTAGAACCATCGACAATCCTGAGTTGGTTAGCCGACTTATACGTTTAACGAAACAGAAAAGACCACAATGGTTCTTCAAATATAACCAATAATTTTAGCTTATGTTTCGGTTTGTTAATAGCACCCGTAGAAATTGTATTCTAAGAGATGCAGAGAGGCACCAAGCCTAGCGTATAAAAATGTGCGACAAAAGCAAGCAATGGGTTGAGGGTCATTTCTTATAAGATGTTGCTCTGCCGATGTACGACGTAAATTTGCAAGGGTGAGCTTAAATTGTAAGGTTAATTTTCTTAGGTTTGAACCAACCACATTACTGCTAAACAGACATTGGTGAATTGGCTACAAGGACCTGCACATCTAGGGAGTTTTATGTTGTCAAAAAGTTTTCAAATCTTAAAAGGTATTTAGACAGCGTTTCTGAGCCATAGCAAGATGGCAGGCCAACATTTCTTTGCATGGGCTTCAAGTTGTTGGTAGCTGAGGGAACAGATATGAAATTAATTTTATTAAATTTAACCTCCATAAATATTGCCATATCGCTGCGTTTACTATTCGGCCTGGCAAGCAAGGTAGTTTAATTAGTTTTTTATGTTCGCATTACTTTGCAGGTGTGCTTGATATCTGCAATATCTTTGAATGTAGAATTTTATTTGTATCTTATGTTCCGTCAAATTTCTGAATAAACCAAATTTTAAAAATTTTGACTTTCGGACATGAAGACTTTGCTAACAAGAGAAATGATGCATCGCTCAATGGACTCAGTAAAATGTGTTCAGATTTACATTCTTTTATGCGAAAAATTTGTCGGTGAGATGAGAAATTTTTTGAAAAATGTTTGACGCTTGTTACGATTTTGTCCATTTCTTCACCCTCTTACTTAACTCGATTAGGGTCTTGATTTTGGTCGACCGACGTGATAGAAAGGTGCATGGTTATGCCGACATACTTAGAAAAATTTCTCTGTTAAACTTCCAATAATTTGTCTGCAATATCACCCAAGAACCATCAAAGCTTCTCCCCATCGTTGGATTGTGCAAGGAAATTGAGATACCTAGATTTCTTCGAACGGTGACATATAAGGGCAAAAGATTTGACCCTGCAGAGTTTGCACATCCAGCTATACTGGGAGCTTACAGGCGTATAACTAAGATGTCGTGAAGATTGAATGTAAGTGCGGTAATGAAGTAATGCGGTTAGTTCTGAGAACTGACTTTCCAATTCATCCTATTCTGAGGACTGAACACTGCACTACTTCTAGATAGGCAGATCCTATTTCGTATCCAAAGGCAATAATGGCAACTAGAGATTACGCAGATCACCTGAATATCACTAGCTTTATTAAGGCTGAGCAGATGAAAATGCCAACCACTGCTTGAAAGACATGCACTCTTTTCGGCTAGTTTAACTCTCCGCTCAAAGTAAGGTAGGTGCCAGTCAATCAATGGGCAATCGGTGTAACAGGTAATAAATCGAAGCTTATAGTAAGGTCGTTCTGATTTTACCAATACCAACAGAAACTCAGCGTGACATATTATTGCACAGGCGCTAAAAAGCACTTCGTGTAGGTAGTCTATGTTACGAGCTCTAGAATAAACGTGGTAAAGTCAAAGGGAGCAGCATTATAACCATATTGTAGAACATTTAGAACAAAAGCAGGAACTAATCGGGTGGGTCTACTCGGCCCTTGTCCCATTTTCCAAAAGGGCGCAAAATCTTAATGCAAAAAACCTCATGTTATCAGCATGGCAGTTTCTGTGTCTGAGGTTTACTTAAGCATCAATTTGCGCTTGAGAATCGCTAACGTCTCTAAATTCACACGTTGGTTGTTTTTCCTGACCTGGCAATTTTAGGTTCCAGGTTTATGTCTCTAATGAGGCAAAACTCAGTGCCGGCGAATGGGTATACGATGAACTTACTTCTGGTTCTACATGTACAGTGCTGTTAGGCAAGCCTGGCTTATTTAAAATTTTTTCATGGAATTGTCCACTTGAAATCTAACTGCTTACCTGCTTAGCCTCAGAATACTCTTCAACTGACATCAAATATGCTAAAAATTTCATCATTTATTATTCGGATGCTTGAAAAATGAAACGCATTCTAAATCATCTGCATCACTCAGCCAAACGTTTTGGCATGCCTTTTACAATTTACTGAAACTAAGCAGCAAATTGCTAATTTGAGAGGAATATCACGATATCGTCAGACGAACGGCGAGTGAACATATTACATTTTGTCTTACTAATTCCTGAATCAATGTATTACGCTTGACATTGCAGTCAATCATGTGATCAAAATGCAAATGTTGGGAAAAATGCCTAATTTTGCTTCGTTTATGGAAAAAATCCAAGCGTCAGGTCCAGGCCGTCAACCGAGTTCAAAATACCTAACCATGGGCCTTTCTAGATATCCCAAACATTCAGATCGTAGTGCATTTTAACGATCGTTGCCAAAATTCAAATTTGCCCACTGAGGACAATTCTGGTAGACTAGATATCGCCTTATACCGCTGACGATTTTAACGGCCAATAGATTTGATGTGAAGGGTGTCCGCATGAACAACCGAAGAAACATTTGCGCGCTAATATGCATTCCACTGGACCATACATGACATCATCCACCGAGGCCATTTCCGCTCTGTTTGGATGTTGTTTTGTAACAGGAATGAATACTTTGACACTCTTGTACGGTTTTAGCAACGTTCCAGTGTGCAAATAGCAGTATTGGCCAATTGATTTTTCTCTCATATTGACAGTTTCGCCAACATCCAGCACAATTTGGTTCACTAGTCTTGCTTCTCCATAGCGGATTTTGGGAGTTTCATGTGTGCGTGGTCGGCGGCATCCCCAAGAAATTTTCTTTGCTCAGAACCTAAAAAGCTTCGTCGATCAAATTCAACGGGAACCTCGTCATGATATTCACTTCAGACCACAAACCCACTTGCAAATGCTGTTTTGGATTACCTTCTGATTTCTTTGGTTTGTAGTTTTGGAACTTGACCGATTTTGTCTCGTTTTCCTAAACATTGATGTCAACTTTTGGTAGTTTATTAGTGGTTCAGGTTTTGCAAAATGAGGAAACCAATAAAAACAAATAATTATACAAGTTCGGGCATGGGGTCCAAGCTAATTGGAATAATTTGAGGTCTTCCTTGTCATTGCACAATGATGTTCTGCATGCAGAGATATAGTCGTTCGTAAACGAGTTATGATAACGTATGAGCCGTGTGGGTATCTCTCCTCTTCCGGTCAACAAACTGTTTATATTATCCATTGTTGTTGTCGCGCTTTTTGTGAACTGTGGGTCGGAAGCTCCAGAGGAGTCCTGCCAAGAGGCTGAAACTTTATTCAAACTACTACCAAATGAGTACCCGCGATGAAAATTGTCACGCATTCATCGTGATGCTGATAAACAGAAAGTACACAAAACTTCAACAGTTATGTCAGTCATCCTGATGCTAAGACTTGATCAACAGCTGGTCGCATGCATCAAGTGAGATCTGGGATTATGCATGCTGATATCTTGGGCTAATCAGCCTTGAACTGCTCACTTGTGCCTGAAAACGAGAGTTCGTGGGGGGAAAACCAAATCAGTCATTAGTTAATGTACAATTCAGTTAAATGCATAGTATACTGTGTGGGGTTTACTGTCATTTTTGACTCTGCTGCGAACATTGCACATTACCTGATGCATGCCTCATAAGTCGCATGTTATATAACCAACTCAGCCGGTGTAGATTCCTCTTATTCCCGCATGGAGACAGGACAGATTGCTCCAAAATACCGCTGGTATACATTGCTAAGTTTCCAAATTTTCGGGCTAACATAATATTGTGAATAATCTGTTTACCACACTACGGTGACGTGGATCCATTAAAATACGACCTGACCTTAAACACATGGCCCGCTAATTTCTTGATATATGCCCACTTATTTCACGTGGACCTATTGAGATGCAGCAGGTGCTTCGCCGCTTATTACAAGGTTTTGAAAAGTTCACGGATTACATTAAGATTTTGACGTGCTTTGTCGTGCTCAGTGAGCAACAGCTAAATCCGTATAATTGTTCGCATTTTTATCAGATATTGGCGTTAGGTTGTGCTCTGTGTGTGGAAATTTTATGGTTGAAGTTGACTATTAGGATGGTGTTCAGCGTCTTGTGTAATAAAAACGGCTAATTAAAAACCCATTTTTAGGTAAAATTCACAATGTCTATGTCAAAATATTTTACATGAACCGTAAGGAAACTAATACGCCTTTACGCCGTCCCCTCCCACAAGAGTAGTTCTCCCAGTTTTTTGTACAAGCTTCTAGTAATCTGACTCAGAACTTTGTCGGTCTGCATTATCCGACCTTATTGGTTTCACCAAGTGCAGGCCGCGAAAAGATGAAGAAATACCACAGTAGGACGGTCCCTTAATAATGGTCTTCACCCGCTAGCCGATTCTGATTTCAGAGGGCTGAAATTCAGACTTCACAGTCAGAACGGTAATGCCCCTACATTCAAGAATACAGAATGTCCGACACTTCGAATTAAGGCAAATAAAGTAATCCACCTGATTCCACCCGGAAATTTTAAATAAAACGTATTTTATTTTGCAAACCAGTAGGACAATATATATAAAATGTCAACGAAAAGCTACAGAAGAGTGCAAGAACTTTTGCGCTTGGGTGGAACAAACGTTGCCAAGATCTTGTAGTATGAGTTGGCATGCAGTAATTCCATCGTATAAAGTTTCCTGAAAAAGCACCCTGTTAGTTAACTTATTTGTATGCTTCGCAAGTCTCATTGTCATGTAAAAACGGATTCTAGAACTTCTCCAAGAACGCTTGGTGTATTTCCGAACAATTATTGCGATACACGAGAAGAAACTAGCAGTAATTCATTGCGCTGTATACGCTTCTAGGGTTTCGCCGCGCAAGCAGACGTTGGAGAAATTATTGTGTTAAAATTCTAAAAAGTCCTGCCGTATGACTGTGTGATTTATGAAAATTATCGATTTAAACATGGTTTGAATAAGAGGGCTATATTCTAATGATTATGTATTCAACAGAAAGACGGGCCCAACCAAACTGACGGACCAGCATACATATCAATTTTTTTTGGGTCGTACGAATACGTGTTGGGTATAGCTTTATCACATGCATATTATAGAGTCATAGTATTCGTAAGTTGACAATATTTTAAAAACAGCATTTTGGCGTTTGTGATTTCCGCGGTCCTGATTCACGCAAAATGTGAATCACATTATTGCCAAACGCCAATTGAACCCTTTAACTCAATCTATTAGACAATATCACCGATGTTATGATATGTACCTGCAACAAAACTCAAATCTCTTTCTCATTACAAATTCCGGATTGAGAAGAACGTAGAAGTGGACCTTTAGTAACGAGAGTGTTGTTTGCGAAAGCGGCAAATTCCCGAGTAAAATGTCTGTAGAATTATTTCAGAAACTTTGAGCTTCATTTGCCAGGCCTATTCTCTGCCGTTCGTCACTTGTCCTTCATTTGCTGCTGCGATAGATTTTGCGGAGCGATACCACACAGAGGTATTTGTAATCATTGAATCGCTTTTACAATTTTTGCTGTTATCAAAAAGTTGTCACACTTAACAATTTATTTTTCTTCCGCAACATAAAATATTTCAAAGGATAATCGTACTTGCCGCCACTCCTTTAGCTGGCCCCTGGTGGCCTGTGGAATTTGTTGGATGAATATATGCCAAATGAACGAGCACAGAATAAATAATGCAAGAAAATAATCACATAAGTGGCTACTAGATCCTTCCGTACTTGGAGATCTCTTACTTACCGCAAGTCGCGCATTAATGACAACCAAATATGTCAGATGAAATTATAGTCTACTCGCAAATGGACCCTAAGCACACATGAGTTCTTTCCGCGGAAACGTCTCGTGCACAAATAAGCGCTCATAAACACTTAACAGCAGATGCAACGTGCTCACTTGTGGCACGCACGTTAGCCGAAACTTAATGCCGATCGCGAGAAATGATGTCATTATTTTGTGTGATTACACTACCGAATGATTCTTATGATCATATTTTATTTGAGGTCAACATGCACAACTGATTGTAGTATCAAACATCGGCGAGACCGTGTCTCCTCTCTCGCAACAAATTTTGTCTTTTGGGGTCTAGGTACGCCTTGAATTTTAAATCATCGGGACAAACATGTCTAATGATGCGCCAATTTCCTTGAGTTACACTTAAAACGTACAATAAAATATGAATGTTGCACACTCAGCTGGACCAAAAGATTACTGCTATAATAAACTGGTTGACCACGAGTGTTCGTTTTGTATCAGGCATTCATTTTAATCAGCTTTATTACTGCAATATAACCAACGAATTTTTAAGTAGTCTGGGTTTTTCAAAACATGCGTGATATTTGTGATGTTCTCAGGATAAACACCTGGCTCGCATTAAAATAAACAATCTCTCACAGGTAGAATTACAACGAAGTGTTTCATACTACCATCAGTTACAAAGATTTCTTGCTCCTCAGAGTATAGTACGTTACAAGTCATCTACTCGTAAAATATTGGCTTACAACAAATGAAGCAACGGTTAAAAATTTATTGAAGAAATTCAACTATTTCATTAAGGAGCACAAAGAATTCCCGCAGTCAGAGAGTGTCTGAATTCACTGGGGTTTTAACTGCGACTGTCTGTTGATATCGATGAGTATTTTACTGGCCATCATTAGCTACACTTTGCGGGGTCTTCAGCTGTTGGCAGTTGCTTTTGCCGTTGTCGCGTATGTTCAAAGTGGTTTCTAAACCTGTGGGTTGAATGGAGGGTTTGTTCATAAATGACATAAATGGATTCGTTTTCCGCTAGCATCCGAGGAATCTGTGAGAGATTGTGTAATATACAGCTTTACTTTTGGTCTTGTACTACGTTAAGTGCACATTCTATTTATTCGAAGACTAGTTTAGTTCAAGAAATTATTACGTTTATGTGCAGCATGGCAATTAAATAGTAATCTTTAATTAAGTATTTGTCCAATATTTGTAGCCAAGATAATTATGAAATTATTGCAGGATTTTTAGCGCAAATGAATCATAATTCTCAGTTGCATTAATGTAGCTAGTGACGTTGCTTTCGTAAATAAGGAGAGAGCGCATCACTACACATTAACTAACGTAAGTTATTGATGAGTATAAGATAAGGAACCCGAATGTATCTACTCATTTTTGACTCAATATTTCACTAAAATTATCAGCTCTTCATCAAACAACAGTAAACCTAGGGTAGATAAGCGTATTTTTCGGCGGATTTATGGTTTTAATTGCCCTCACTCGTAGCAATCCTTTGGCAATCCATGGGCAAAGTCTCTATCCATCTGTTATCGGAAATTTGCATTTTTTAAAAGGATTATTACACATTTGTAGATATCGCTAAATGAAGCCCCGTTAGATTCAAAGGTCTTATAGTGCGAACAATGTTTCTACTTGCTCGCTTTCTTAAAAACATTCAACGTGCTGGTTTGGTGGTCAGTACGCCTGAAGATCATTTGTATACCATGTCTTCAAGATTGCTCCTTTGAGCATCAACATGTTATCTCTTGCTCTGGTGGTAAGCGTTGCATCATTAAAGAGCAAGGGTCCTTTGATTTTCCCTATTTACAGTCATAAAAAGGCAATCAACAACAATAATATATCCAACAATCGAAGGTACCTGATATCTGCTCTTTGTCTCTTTCATCATCACCTGCGGATAACAATAATAAAATATCCTGATTGTCAGCAAATGAAAAAAATGCAAACGCACAGCTGTTGAGCTAAATACACTACCAGCCGTTGGTTAGATATTTAATAAAATCACAGTGGAAAATTGTGAACTTCACTAAATTGGGACACGAAACGCGGCAATTGTATTGCTAACTGCGTCTACGCAGCTATATAAGGCATTCCGGTTTATCAGCCTGCTCTGTCATAATATCTCCTTTATGTGAACGTGTCATGAATTTTGCATAAACATTCAACGTACCACTCGCGAAATAAAGACACCAACGTAAGAGATGCGTAGCAGGCGACCTCTTACTTAATGTTTGATTCACGCAGAATTACTATTACGCTTGCAAGCGTTCTGCCACTGCACACTCAATATTATTTGGACACAAATTTCAACACCGTCAGTATCGGGAGCAAGCTGTATGTTGCGCTTGATATAACGCTGAACGATTGACGGTGGGCAAAGTAATCACGCACTCCTTTGCAACGAATTAAATTATTATAAAAAATGCTGGTAGTTTGTAGCTTCTTTCCAGCTGCTGTTACAGACTCGGTGGGAAATGGAGAAAAATAATTTTATTCGGTCGATGAAAATTGTGAATTAGTGCTTATATGTGATTAGATATATTTATATATACATATAATATGTGGTTATATATAATATTGTGGGGAAATATTATTGAACAACTAGCTGAACGTCTTCCGTTATGCTTACATTGCGTATAACATACAAGTATCTCATACAAATACGTTTTCGCTTTTGCCGCGCGGTTAAATCAATTCAAGCAGCTGGAGATTGCATTGCACTGACCCGCATAAGTTCCCTTTAATTTCAAAGTAATTTCCATCTTTCAATCATTTATTTCCATTGTAACTCAAAACCATGTGGCGACACAATAGCCGAACACTGTGAGACGTGATTGGAAAGTCCGAGTTTAAGTGAGGCCTTTTTGTATCATTTCTGAAATTCGGATATTTTGATGTCTGTATCTCTAGCCGTCATGCCGATGAAAATGTTTGTCCCTTTTTGTATCATTTCTGAAATGCGGAGATTTTGATGTCTGTTTCTCTAGCCGTCATGCCGACGAAAATGTTTGTCTAAAATTCCATCGCATGTTCACAGATTGATATCGAAGGTACAGTAAATTGTCATTAATGCCGTATACAGTATTTGTGTTGCCACCTAGGAAACATTTTGGGCTATATGAAGAAACCTTCTTGACAAAGATTGCCCGGTGTGAAAAACTGTGCGCCAAAATTCCTTGGGCGCAATATCCTTTCAGGAGTCGCAGCGAAACACATAAGGCCAATCGATTCATTACTCCAAAGATGGTCAAAAGCAAGTTCCTAATGGAAAACCGTGTCATCAAACTTGCTGTATTTTTCCGAAGTCGACAAAATCGCGCCATTTCGTTAGCTGCCCTGGCTAGCTGATTGTGACTATGGTGGTCGAATATGCGAATACGCTATTAAAGATCATCATTCTTCTTATAAGTCAGCAACATTGCCTCTGTAGTTGAGCCTGGTGGGAATAATGGCACTGATTCAATACATACCAAACAAACCCATGAATATTTTGCACAGTTTATAATATAGTCTAATATTGAGACGGATTGCTTACTCATGTAATGATTTCGAATGCAATAAGCATCCTACTAATAAGGTACCTACCTTGTAATTGCTGTAGAAACTTAGCGAGTTTTTTCTGAATTCAATGAGTACAAATATGTCATGATATTCATAATTTACAGAGGGGATGAGCGCTTGACATAAACTCAATGGACGCCACAAATAATAAAAGTATTTTACAATTTCATAATCGGTCATGTCACGGATCACAGTTTGTGTAAATTGATTTATATTTTCTTGTTGCCTTGTCTTTTATTTCTTGCAGCCAATATTCGTATTGGAATGATTCCGTATCACGGAATCTATGCGTTACACTCTACTAGAGCCATTATGAAATTTGTTGACTACAAACTTCTTGTAAATCTTTAATATTAGCAAGAAAATACACCACACTGAAATAAAAAAGTGAATACTCTTTCCTTGTTGATGTATGCTTATAAATGTGTTTATATCATTTGGGAATCTGTTACGGGATTTAACCGAGCACATCAGATACGCGCCAACGTGAAAATTGCACAGCATTCACAGCATTCAGGTAAACATAGCTTGCATTATTCGCACAATGATTGTTTAAAATGTTGTTACTGATTAAGCGCTTCCGCCTCAAACATGCATAGCAACGACTCGAAACGTTAACGCCTGATCGTCATTGCTGAATCACCGAATTTCGATCAAAATTAAAGACCACTTCGGTAGTATACAATTTGATAAGGGCAGTGGATTTAGTATGACACATTACGCGACGTATTTTTTTCAATTTCATAGCATCGACAAGAAGTACAAGTTAGTTCCGCGTTAAAATAACTACTCATGGAGGCTGTTAAACATGCTTTTAGTTCGTAATATACTACTCATAAGGCTGCTGGAAAATAGACAGCCCACGACTGGTTTTGCCCTTCTTGGGGCTCATCAGGTAGGCGCAGTCCCCGGGTTTCCGTCGAATTTTGTTCTACTTGGAACAAAATTGCACGAAATTAGCAAATATACACTCATTTGCAAACTAATTTGGCTCTTTTTCCCTCTCAACCTTTCCTCATTTTATGCAGATTTCGCAAACCGTAAATGGGAGTGCAACCACAGACTTGGCGTGATTGAAAAAAGTTGCTATCTTTGCTACAGACGGGAAAAATTGGGAACGTGTGTAAGTTGTCGCCTTGTTTAGCTCTGAGGTTTTACAATAAACGCTTTTCAGAGTGTTTACAGATTTGCTCCTAATTTTTGCTTCTAATTCTACTTGATCAATTTCGGGCTTTGTTTCGTTCTAGGCTGGGCGGTCCACTGTTGAAGCAACTGGTGCCCGGTTGAGTGCCCAATGAATGGCCTTTTTTCTCTTCTGTCATTTAACCACTCGACCCTCAGTTACGAGAGACTCACCTGGAACCCAGCTGAATCTCTCGTTTATGATGTTCCCATAACTTCCGGCAACTCTTGAAAGACACGAATTGTGTAGCAATCCACCTCATAGAAGAGTTCATGTGTCCACTCATGTGATCATGGGGGAAAATGTGCAAACTCAACTTTGGAACAGCTCACAATCATCTCGATAATAGAGTGTATTTCACCCAAGTGTATGAGGGAAGAGCAAGCCTGCAAGTGAGATATCTGGCCTCAGCCATGAATTTTATACTTTCGAAATTTCATATCACTCGTATGCCTAGTTGAGCTGAATGACCAATATGCTGCTGATAAATTCCTTTGCTCCTGGTTACTTACGCAACATTATTGCCACTTTCCTAGCATCTAGAATAATACATCCTCTTACGTTTTTACAAGGCAAAGTAACATATTGAAAAATAACAGTCAGTGAAAGCAGAAAGCCCCAGGTTTTGGAATGTGCAGGGTTACCATTGTGTTGTGCATTGGTTATAATAGAACCCATTTAGAAACAAACATGATGGATGAAAAATAAATTGTCTCAAGCTGATTTGTTTTAGTATTCGTTAAACCGTATGGATAAAAGTGCGTTGGATTGAGCAGCCACCTACCCAGATTCTTCAGCAACCAGCACTAGCAGAAATGGATTCACTGGGAATATTGCGATGGTGCCTCAATATTTGGGAGCTCGAAAAAGTACGCTGATGACAACAAAATAGGTTTTTCAAATATATGTAAACACCACTTACGTAGAAAAACAAAAAAACACAAAACGCTTCCCGCATTTAAATACATCGAAATAGAACACATAGCAAACTGAGGAAGACATACCTCCCAGAGACTGTAAATGCGATTGTATGTCACCTAAAAAAGGCAAGCAGCAATGCACACCATATGAGACAACAATTTGTCTGGAAAATTTGTAAAGTACAGTTGACGACGGTAGTCCAGCGAAAAATAATCTGAAATCATCACGGAATACCACTGTTTGCGAATTTCCCTTATGTGAGTATAACCGACCAACTTTGTACTCAACCCGTATTAAGTAGGTAAGCCTCCGGACTGTTTAATATACTTACTCCTTTAAATAAATGAACCTAGCTCAGCATTCGTTAGCCAGTTCGCTTCTCTAGATGATGAAGTGATGATCTAGTAAATTCATTGTACGTCGGGAATAGCTATGCGCAGAGTGTGGCAAACAAATAGCTACAAACCTGGCTACGGATATACAATAGAGCCATTTTGTAGGCAAATTGTCAGCACAGCAATCCGAAATAATGTAATTAGATAAGCAGGCATCTTGTATACACAGGGATTTGTTCGTCCAGGATAATCGGTGGGCAGTGTAATCAAATATTCCGCACTCGACGATCTGGGTGGACACAAATCACAGGCTAACATCAATAACGCAGTGCTGTAATGGACAAAGAAAATATGCTAACTAGGGCTCGTTTGAGAAACAAATTCATTTCTGCTTATCAAAATTCTGAGTAGCGATCAGTGTTCAATTACACCAAGCAGGAATCCATAACAGTGTCTGAGTGGATACTTTGTCCCAAACGGCAGCGAACTCCATGAAATGAAAATGGTGAAAACAAGGTGATGTCCAATTGGCTGATTATGAAGTATGAATATTTAAATTAAACGTGCCACTGTTTATTCCTACGAGCTTTCAAATGCTGTCATATTGACGGGCGACTTAGCTTTCAAATGCTGTCATATTGAGGGGCGACGTAGTGAGACAGAAAGAACTGTTGTGAATACGTAAAAGTTGCGGAAATCACTTCAGGGATGCACACCTTTGATGTACGCAATGTAATTTCTATTATAATATGGATATCTGTAGCTTTGAGATGACTGGATAGCGATTTACCGCATGCATAGTGATGACTGGATAACGATTTACCTCATGCATAATCTGTGTTTGATTGTTTCTCTTAATTCGTGACCATCACTACTGGGCATGAGATTACTAAATTGAAACTTGTGCTGTAAAGCTGATGTTTATCCAACCGCCAATAAAAACGCAAGGTTAATTGTTACGACGTGCGAAATATTCGTACGTGCGAATCCTGTTTGCTCTACTGTATACTGTATTGTGGCACTCACGTACTCTTACGTTGAGTTAATCGAGAATATATATTCTCGTAAACTGAAATGCACATTTGTATTTGGCAAACATAATAAGGGAAAACGCAACATTTTTCCATATTTTTCTCCGAAGTATGCCATGCATGTTCTGTATAATTTAAGTTGATTCACTGGCTGAAACACTTCTGCCAGGTTTCAAGGCTAATAACATTTTGAAACCTATCAAGGAGTGCTGAGGGCACACCAGCTTCTTACAGGACGAAAGGGCAACTGCGAAGTTTGATGTATGCTTGCTTATGTACCATGTCTCTGACGGCAGTCTCTCATATGCCGCTAATGTAACGCTTCTTATATTATGTGTACGCACAGTATTCTTAGCCGGTTAAATGATATTGTTTTGTTTGAAACTATAAATGGTTTCAAAGATAAACGTTTCACGTAATGCTTTCATGGAACAGGGCTCGAATTTCAGATTGTCCAAATGAAGATGAACTACTATTTGCCAATTTTGTACCTGTGAGTAATTTCTATTCGTGAGCCTGTTTGTTCTACGACAGCCACGAATATAACAACCTTTTTATTGTGAGTTTTGGCAATCACTGATTTGTTTGATACTGCAAGGGGACGTACAGACAAGTGTCATGTGCGTAACACCTTCTAAGATATCTTTTACCTGATCCGGTGTCATATCGACAACTCCGTTCTTAAAAAGACATGTAATTGTTGACTGATTGGCTGCCTACGTGTGATTGTTCGTTATTTGACAAAAATGTTTGACTAAATATTTAGCAATTTACTCTTCATCTGCAGAATTTTTTTATCGCAGCTTACTCTCTCCTAACACCAATATTTCATCTTGTTGGGAAAGAAGATGCAGATGACATTGCAAAATGATCAACGGAATTTTCGTCTCAAAAATACAATCAGATCGACTTTTTTTCCATGGAACATACCAGTATCACATTGACAGAGCAATATTCATTCAATCTAACATACACTTCAGCTGCGTTAGCTCCTTCATTATCTCCTCCTCGGCCGTGCCCGTTTGTGCTGAAATGTTATGAAGTTATTATGTGTACAGTAAATGACCACGTGTGAAACTGATAACGAAATAGCTTGAAACCAATCGTTTATTGTGTGAAAAGGTAATATAATCAAGCAAAAGTGGTTAGATTCCCCATGTTCTATTAGGTGGGCTGAAAATGAGGCGTTTCAACTATTGTTATCTATGACATGTTTGTTTGGATTCTGATCGACTGTTTTTTGGTGTTTGAATCAGCTGATAACTCTAGGAATGTACATCATTGATGAGCCAACGTTAAAATATATTGCAGAAAGCTTCAGCGATGTTTTTTACCTCATCGCGGATAAAGCCAACATATTGCTACTTTCCTGGTGCACTTTAACGATAATACTTCTCTACTGTAGTTAGTTATTCATATTAGTAATTTAAACGCATATCTAGCCTCCAAAATCTGTGCATGATATGGAGCATGTATATGAGAGGATGCAATATTTAACTATCTGCTCATGCTGCACAATTTTTCTGTCAGCAAGAAAGTGAGCTCCAACTTTTCTAGGGTGAGTAAAAAGTAGAACCTTTACCAATTTTTCCTCGACACATTAGCTGAAATAAATCTCGGAACAAAAATAGACACTCTATAGTTAAAATAAGCGTTATTTATTTCTGCAATGGAACCAAGTGCTACTTTTCGGCAAACATTCTGCACTGGCAGCGTGAAAGGATCATTTAAACCCGAGCAACTACCAATTTTCAGCTCGTTTTTCCCTTTGACCTTCAGTACGATTAAGGTACTAACAGTACGATTAAGGTACTAAAGGAATATTTGTAGCCGTAGATCATCAAATAGTAAATGCATAATACGTAGAGGTAAAACGCCTAATGAAATGAATATACTCTTATCAAAACGCGTAGTTCTCTCCCTAAAGGACCAAGATCAATCACATGATATGAACCAACATCGCCAATCAAGAAGGCATCTGTGTCAAGGTTCTTCAAGATTTGCCGATTGATTCGTCCAATAACATTCACTTTGGCGGGATTTAAAGCAGTTCAATATTTTTACGTGCATCGGCGTTAGATATTTAATTCACTTATCTAAACAGGTAGACATTGTTACTAAAACTTTTGCGGGGCCAATTATTCATTATGCCCTTAGGGGTAGAGCAGCCAGGCGGTGTTTGTAGGTAGCTTTAAAAACTCTAAGGTTAGATTTTCCTTCATTTATACACTGGTTAACCGGTATGTCTATATACATTGTGTTTAAAAGTGCAAAATTTGAAAGCATGGGACCCGGCCTGTACTCTTACTTAGGTGGTCGTTGGCGAATAGAAGAAAGATGACAAAGGTCACAAAAATGTATTTCATCTCTAAAATTTGAAATAAAGGTATACGTCTTTTGAGCCTATTTAAACATTTCAACTTTTCCATTGCATAATACACTAGGTTAATTTATATAATGAAGCCCTCACGAGAAAGGTATACGTCTTTTGGGCCTATTTATACTTTCCAACTTTTCCATTGCATAATACACTAGGTTAATTTATATAATGAAGCCCTCACGAGAATCCCCGCACAGTTCCATCTTCTAAGTTTCAATGGATAATTGAAGGCCCATCAATCGAGTTTATTGCCATTATAATCTGTAGCTAAATTATTGGAAAGATGAACACAATTGCAGAAGTGCACACACCAATGCTGCGAGTTTTGAAGTATAGTAGCTTCACAACATATTTGTTATCGCGGTTTACAAGAACTGAAGAAACGCCCATTGTTAGACCACACTTCCGTAAAGCAAATTTTTCGTGAAGCTGATTGTGACTGCAATCATACGCAGTTTAATTCCCTGGCAAATAGATAAGGCATTTCGCCTAAATTGAACGCTGAATTTAAAAATGGCTATTCTTTGTGCAATTCTTCCTACCGTGTATTTTTGTTTGCTCTACGTTTGCCGCTTTCGAGCAGAAAAATCATGACAGGAAGAATGTTCTCACATTGAAATTTCCTGGGCGGAATTCGAAGCTATTCCGGTTATCTAGCATTTAAATTTATGGAAGCAGGTTTGCTGTTGGAACAATTAGAATGGGAGTATCTTCCCCCTCCAAAATCCACATGTACAAATAGGAAGATTTCGGTATACATTAGCAAGTTGATGCCCACAATATCATAATCAACGCCACTTTACCACACAAGATTATTAGTTCGCGAACTGCTGGCTTACGATTTTTCTCAATACAACAATCGTGCAACCTGCACGCACAAGCGGACAATATTTCCAATGAAGCGACACTTTGCAAGTGGACTGAGATACTAATAGCACGTTAAGGTGACAAGATATTTCGTAATAATCTCTTGAAAGTACACCACAAAAAACGGGTACGTCGTCCGGGTGGGCAATACACCGACAGGCAATTCGGTTGTCTTCGGTTAAAACTTCGACCAATTGGGCATGGTTGAAGACTTTCGAACCCGCAAGATTACCTTTAAGAATATCATTAAAGCAGATGTTTTGCCGAACTATTTTCTGGCTTATTAACACAATTTTATCAGCAAAAGCTTAAGGTTTAATGTTAGCATACAAAATAGGGCAGGTCTACGAGATATTGATAGAATTTGCTTGGATAAGCACACGAACGTATAACTCAAATTTCAGTAAACCATGAGGGCACAAACGGGATGGGTTATT
The DNA here is from genome assembly GCF_000715545.1 of Opisthorchis viverrini. Classification (NCBI taxonomy): domain Eukaryota; kingdom Metazoa; phylum Platyhelminthes; class Trematoda; order Opisthorchiida; family Opisthorchiidae; genus Opisthorchis; species Opisthorchis viverrini. Next base: position 89,566 of record NW_008752225.1, on the reverse strand, counting down.
TCAATGCGACGGAAATCCCGATTTCCCTGTTATTCTGAATCAGGGACGCACACAGATGATACACGCGCCCTATAGTTTTTTCTCATCACCTGGTATGATGCAGTTGAATTTGCAGAGTTCGTTCCATGTACCTAACTAACAGGCATCTAACACACTTGGTCAAGCCACTCGGATAAGACATCAATGAAACAAAGTTTACGACATTGAAGAGAAACTGAAGTATCCATTCTACGGCCGCCAACACGTGGAAGATTACGCAGTCTTACTGCACAACACATGAAAGTAC